>NC_084975.1:22891556-22976556 GCF_963691925.1 Scomber scombrus | reverse complement strand
TAGTATGATGGTGCAGAGAACTGATGGTATGGAGAGATATTTAATCTCTTACAGTCAATTGTAAACTATATTATTTTATAATATTATAATGCACTGGTTTTTGATAATAAAATTAAAAAATAGTACTAGTGAGACAATGCAATCAGAATAACAAGACCTCTCTGATCACCAGTTACTGACATATACCCTTTGAGATGAAAGTGATAAGGCCAGGCTTATGTGATTTGGCCTAGTCCACTGATGTCGTTTTGTGTGATTTTTGTCAGTTACTAGGTAAAATAGTTTTTCTTTTTTTCTGTTCTGTAACAATGGTATTTCTTATTGTTTTTACCTCAAATTAATATAAAATGATGGTATGTAGTGTGTCTGCACATATTTTGGTTTAGTGGGAACCGATGCCACCTGTGCATGATTTTTCTTCATATACTAAGGACAGACTCTCTCCATGGTGCTTTTTTGTCAATGCCCTCTCATGTATTGTCTCTCTCTCTCTCTCTCTCTCTCTCTCTCTCTCTCTCTCTCTCTCTCTCTCTCTCTCTCTCTCTCTCTCTCTCCCAGAGCCACAGCAACACATCGAGGACAGATCATTTTCAAAGACGCTCTGGCCCAGCAGCTCTGTGAGCAAGGAGGTGAGTAGCAGCAATAACACATAACCCATCTTCCCCTTATATGACACCTGCATAATGCAGGCATATACTACACTTGCATGTAGATATAGCCATACATTCGCACATATATGTGTGAATATACATATACATACCGTGCACCCTTCTCACGTCCTTACTATTACTGTCCATCATATTCACACATCGTTAGAATATGGATGATACCATATGGTTGATATGCTTGCTTCTTCATGACAGTGGCATTGCAGCACTCCCTGGCTCTCTTTCTGCCTAATGATGCAGCTAGAGCCAGAGATATTTGGATGTCCTATATTGCCAGCTTAATTTCAGCTTATGCTAAACTCAGCTTTTTTTTAACCGTCTCTCTCTGCCGGAGATTTACTCTTTATGGCCGACACTTCTTATATCCACTTTCTGTGACAGCCTTAAGTAGCTATTGACAGACAGTGCAGTCCCACTCTGCATGCTGAGTGTGTATAATTGCTTGTTTACAGGAAAGAAGCCTCCCCCTCACTCAAAAACTCCTCCTTGTAGATCAAATTTGACTTTAATGCTGAAAGTGGAGAAGTACACTAACTGCAGCTGGTGTCTTTCTGCTAACTGTTTCAGGTGGATAACAACAGAATTTAATCCATGAAATATATACTCATAACTTGGCCAGTATAAGAAAAACAGGGGTCAGTCATTGAGGACTCCTCATTGCAAGTGTGTGCCTCAGCAGGCCATTGGGAGACACTACCAACGATTGTAGCGTGCTTAACTTCATGGCCCCATGCCACTTGGAAAAGATGGAGCACAGAGCCCTCAGTCAGGCCTGGAAGAGTGACAGAGAGAGAGCGACAAGGCTCCTCTCTTCTGTCTCCTTGCCCGAGAGATCATCCTCTCACCACCAGTGACACACTGCCCCAGTCTTCTCCCTCTGCAAATGAACTATCTGCAGCCAACAACAGTCACTTAGTTGTTTATTGCCAAGGCCCTGCAGTATCACACTAATACACAACTACTCTCGGCAGACAAGCTGGAAAGCAGAGATTTAGACCTAACACGGCCTTGGAGCAGACAAGTTGTGAATGGGAGCAGACAGGGAAACTAGCAGCAAGGTGATATAAAAAATGTAATCTGCAGAGAACATGTACAGATATAAGGGGTATGGAGGGAGGTGAGGTGGGATAGACAGTGGTGACACTGATAAGATACATAGGATAGACAGCTGAGGAATGTAGGGCTATAAATTACTGGTATCTGTAATGACAGTTTCTGACTCAGTGGTGAAGGAGAGATGGGAGGATAGAAGAAGGGAGATTGAGGGATGAAGAGATAGTATTAATGAAAAAATTGGTCATAAATTGCATGTGATTTGAGTGTTGCACATAGATAGCAGGGTGATTAAGCATCATTTTAAAAATAGAAAAGTGGTAAAAAAAAAAAGTTAGATGTGAGCCAGTGGCCGACCTTGTTGTAGGCTAATTCCTTTGATGGCCATTAACACGTTCACTATTTCTGTTGCCAAACTACGCCAGGAAATCTGAATCACAAATGAGAAATGAACTTGCCGTGGGCAACAGAAGGTGAAAGAAGACTGAGGAGATGAGATGACAGAAAGGAGGGAATATAAACCGAAACGGGTCTGATTATTTCTAGTCTCTCGTGGGTTGTCCAAACATGAGACATGCATCGTTTTCTCTGTTTAACCCTAACTCACCATGGTCAGTTCCTTTTCATCTTTCCAAACCAAGACTTACAACCTTATAAGAGTTGTTCAGATTTGAAAAAAAAAATCATAAAACTGGAATGTGCAAGGCTCTTCATATAAAAATAAAACTCAAGAACAACTTTGTCATCAAACTAAATGTGCTATAAAGCAGCCAAAACTGTATTACTTTGTAAAGAAGTGTGATAATGCAGAAAACAAATTAGAGAAAAAAAAACTATGGAAGTTGGAAAAAATGTACACAAATCATGCTTATTGTCTTAGTTCCTTCAACAAAGTCAGACTTACCAGCGGGTGAGGCAGAGGCCTGTAGACTATTCCCCTCCGGCAGGATCAAATAGGCTACCATCCCAAATTCAGCTGCAGAGTGGCAAACAGAGTGCAGGCTGCTCCGAGCAAAGTTACTTCAAATCTAGGCATTAGCATTCAAAGTAGAATAAAAGATACGAGGCCGGCTCAAGCCACTTCAGAAGTTCATATGCTTAAGACTCAAGCTTTGAACAGCTGCAGAAATGAAAGTTATCTAAAGCAGGGTTATGATCCTTGGAGGAGAGGAGGGAGGGAAGAAGGAGGAAAAGAGAAAAGAAGGGATGGAGGGAGGGAGAGAAACAGAGGGCAGGCTGTTAAAATAAGAAGGCAATCAGGGGTGATCAGCTACAGTGAGGACTTTAAGAACAAATGGGCATATTATCCAGGGAGTTAGAAAAAGATCGTAACATTGGAGTGTGAAGTTGAGCTTAAAATTATAAAGAGATGGTGAGCGACTTAGATAATTCAAATAAATTCTAATGTAAATAAGATATTTAAGGATAAATAGGGAAGAGGAGAGAGAGGTATAAGCCTTTAACTCCCTGTGGAGCACCTGACACGCAGCACTTTGCTTCTCAGTAAAAGAAAGCCTCACTACAACTTCATGGAGACAGGTGTTTATTTTACTGATTCCATTCTGGTGCCCCTGAAAGCCCGCTGAGGCATAAGCAGAGGCTCAATTTGTGTGTATACATGTGTGTAAAATAGTCCGTCTAGCAGGGTTTGGGGATGCCTGGGGATGCCCCCATCCCTTCATTATACCTCCAACCTCCTGTCCATTTTGCTTTGATCTACACCCAGTATGCTCCCATAACCTTAGCCAACAGCCAGCTTAGAAAGATATCCATATGTTGTTGTTATTTGTGGATTCAGAAGATACAACTAATGGGGGTCTGACAAGTAGTGCTGGAACCAAATGAAAAACACATCAGAACGGGGTAGTTTATGGCACCAATGAGCACACTGCCAAATTATCTGGATAGATGCTTTAAAGCATGATGCAGCAAAATGGAAATTATCACCACAGTTTTAAATGACTACAAGTATAAGAACAGACAGGCAAGAGTATGAAACAGAAGTAAATTTCCTCACCTACTGAGTGACCACTAAAAGACTTATTAAGGCCAGATGAGAGGAGCTATAGCGGGCAACGAGGTGGGCCAGGCAGGGGTGCTCTGTGCTAAAGGGTGGAGTGGTTGTGGGTGTTGAACAGTGCTGCAGGCCGTCCATCAGCTCTATCTCCTGACAGCAGGGCCAGCAGTCCCTGCTTTCTGCCCAGCATCATCAGGTCCTCTCATTTCCAGCGAGGAAATAAATCAGCTCTTTATGGGCCTGGCTGAGTGCACTGCACCCCAGATGGATTATTAAAGGGACATATAACTCAAATAGGCCACTGCTCCCTGAGGGACGTCTGATCACAGTGCAACAGAGGAGGGACGGGTGGCCTCCCCCTCTCCCACCTCCTCGCCACCCACCCAGTCTGCCAACAAGCCTGCATGCCTGGCTGAACGCCGGCTTGCTTGCTATTTCTCATCACTCACCAGAAAGAAACCTTGAAACCTCACCCGTCTAATGTCTCCTCCACTCCTCTTTTTTCCTTTCTCTCTCCCCAGTCTTCTTTTCTTTCCCTCTATCATTTCGATTTTTCCTCTTGTACCATTGAGCCTGTGTAATTTTTTTGGTTGAAATTACCTTAAATACATCACTTTTGCAAGCAATGAGTGACATCAATGTAGAATTAATAGAAGATGAATATGTTGTGTTGCCCCCAATCTCTAACACAAAGGCCAGGAAATGTTTGCCAAAGAGATGAATAAAGACAGCCTAAAATTGCATACTAAATAAACCTAGGTATATATTTGAGGCTAGACACCTTCATTTTTATTATTTAGAAGAAAATGATGTCTCATATTTACCGTGGATTCCACCTATATCTAAAAGCACGGCAAGAAAAGGTAACACGGAAATTGGAAAATTGTAGCAAGTCTTACTTCCTTGTTGGCCTCCTCTCCACTCACCTATGATTATTATAATGATGCCAATTGAAGACCACACAAAGGCCCTGCTTTTTGCTGAGTGAAGTGAAGTGGCTCCAATCTGACCTTGGAGAACCATCTCTTTTCATTAATCGTGGAAGAAAAAACAACAGCATCCTGTGTCCTGGTGAGTCAGTAACTGCAACCCGCCAGTTAGAGCAGCCCGACTTCAAACGCAGTTCATGTCGTCAAGGATGTGAGTCAGATGGAGGGAAAAAGAGCAAACGAGAGGAAAACAAGGGAGATTGGAAGAGTGGGTGCAGTTTACAGAGTGGGGAGAAAATGAGGAGAGAGAGAGGAGATTAGAGCTGGAAGAGGGGGAGAAGATTTAACATGACTTGTGCCCTGCTCTCTTTGTGCCAAGATGTCTGAGTCTGCCAAAGCTTATGCTCATTTAGTTCCCCCTCGTATCACCCCAACCCGGCTCATCAGCACCCATCCGATTTTAGTCCTGGTGTAGTTTATTGAGAAGCCCCTCTTTTTTGTTGCTCCTGTTTATATATGTGTGTATATGTGTATTTGCGCATAGCAGAGAAATAGCAGCAAGGGTTGGGTCAGCTGTGGAAAGCAAAGCTTGCTGTGTGTAAGTGCATGATTGTGTGTGTGTGTGTGTGTGTGTGTGTGTGTGTGTGTATGTGTGTGTCCCTTTGCATGCGTGTGAGTATAAGCCCTGGCCAGGGAGATACAGGCATTAGCAGAGATGAGCCGCTAATAGAGGAGGCAGTAATTGAAGTCTTTAAGAAAGTGAGAGGGGATTAATCCAAGTGAAATGAGCACCACTGTCTGCTCCCAATGCGCAGAGGGTTAGGAAGAGAGAGACAGAATGGGTGAGGATGGAGGGGTGGGCATGAGGGAAAGATTGTGATAGAAGGAAAGTGAGAGAGACAGCAGGAGAGCATGATGAAGCATGAAGAAAGAAAACTGTAAATGAGGCCTTTTTGGAAGATTGAAGGGATTATCCACCCAAAAAAAAAAAAATCTTCTGGGCCTTTCTCCAGCCAAATGGCCTCACTAGAAAGGCCGAAAGTGATTTAGACGGGTTTGTTTAAGAGAAAGAGACAGGAAAAGACTGTAGAGAACAGAATATCAACCAAGCATTTATTACTGTGTGTCAATTTTAGAGGGTGGATTACCAGGAATCAAGTTTTAGTACATGTTCTTTTCAGGTTAAAAATATAAACTGAAAAAATGCTCATGTAAACTGAGCACACGACTATATATTGAATTTTTATTACGATTTAATAAGGATCTTAATAAGGCACACAAAACAGGAGAGAGTTGCACATCCTTGGATTGATAACCCCCCTAAACATGTTTTGAATCAGCAGACATTGTAGGATTAGAGGGGGAGGAAGGGGAGAAATGGGGAGAGGGAGGCAGAAGGCCCTTTGATCTGCTTTTAATGGGCTTCATAGTCGAGCCCGAGCTCCAGCCATGGAGCTGAGCGTCAGGGCCCACCAGAGCAGCAGCAACAGTCACAGCCACTGAACCGCCCAGCTCTGTTTGACACGGCACTAAGACCCCAACTTTTACAGTCAGCATGAAACTTTACCGCCGCTGTGAATAGTAAATCCATTTCTAAGAGCCCAGCATTTGGATGCAATGGAGAGAAATTAGGGCAGCTAACGAAAGTAAAGCTTGAGCTGAAAATTAAGACTTTTGCAGAGCCATTACGTTAGTAAGAAACCTTTTTTTTTATAATCCCCCCTTTCTTGATTCAGGTTCTGTTGTTTATGAGGAGTTTTAGGTGGGCTTTCTAAAATGTAAGCCCCTCTCTCAGAGGACATTTTAGAATTGCTGTCAGGTTTGAAAGAGAGTCTTAAGTAGCAGAGTTAAACTTTTGAATGAGTCCTCACTGTGTTATCATAGTATGTCTTATCAGGTGGGCTGGCTCATCCTGGATGGAGAATAAGGTGGCAGATTATCCTTCTCTTCTGTCTGGAGTAAGGCTGCCTTAAAACACCCCACCTACCAGTGCAGGGTAAAGAGGTTTAAAGGGATTGAAGGGTGACATGTTCACTGAGGTCAAAGCCACTGTGCCACTCAACAGGGACTGATCATGAAATAAGGTTAAACTTAAATTCAGTAACATGGGTGTGCCCCAGTAGTCTACTGGTTAAAATGTAAGCCATATAACAGGCTAGTTCCAGCTGCACAACTTTGTTGCATGTTGTTCCCCATATGACTTTCTCTCCCCTGATTTCATGTTATTTATATTTTGTAAAATATATGTGTATGCACACAATATAAACTTTGGAAATTTGCATATCAATGTAAAAAAAAAAAAAAGACTAACTCATTTTACTTAATGTTCTCAGTATCTGAATTTGAAATATACCTCAGGGTAGTTCTGAGTTTAGTACACAGAATCAGTCAAATGCTGTAATTCGTCACACCTTTCCTGTCACATTTTCCCCTTTGCAACACCTAATAAAGTGTAGTTTCTTCCAAAGTAATATATCAAGAATTCAGCAGTTGGATTTATTAAGTATTAAAGCTGTGTATGTACATTCCTTCCACCTACATGTTTTCTAGCACAAAGGTTACATCTATACTGCATCTTGCTAAAATGTGGATGCAGACTGTATTCTACAAAGTATAAGAGGCAGGACTTTTTTTTTTTCTTCTTTTTTTTTAACCCAAGTTTGATTCATTAAGTTTAAAGACTCTCCTGCCCCTCCCCTCAGAGCTGTGTACCTCCTGGGAGAGATTGATGGTTGAGTGTTGTAGCTGTGCAGTGGCCACAGATTACAGCACACAGGCGCCTCTGGGGAGGATGGCGGTTAATTGGCATTGAACCGTTAATCATGGCCGCCCGGCCTTCCATTACTGGACAGAATTAACATCAGCAGCCAGGAGACTGCAGCCATGGCCGGCTAGGACACAGAGAAAGTTTGTTTCACTTGCAGATGATTTAAGAATGGGCCCATATCCCTGCGGTTACAGACTAATATAAACTTAAGAATGCCATTCACAATGCAAACCTGCACACACCTTTTGTCCACATAATATCATTAAGGTTTGTTCATGCATTTCAACTCATGAAAATAACTACCTGCCTGTAATTATGATCATAACTTTTTATAGATACATCAGCAGTGATGTGCAGCCTTAATGCTCGAGTCAAACAATATTTGCATACATCTTTATGTGTCTGTTTCAACCTGCTCATAGTACACAATGGATGAAAATGAGGATGAATGGATTTTTAAATAACTTGCCCACTGTTTGGCACAGACTAAATGTTTGTTCTAGATTTTGTCAGTGCTTTACTCATAAGATTTACTCTGTTCTTGTCTGTTTCAGCTCCAACTGAGTCTCCACTGAGACCTAGTCTTGGTGAGTCCTCACTGACATGCTGTTTCCTATTTTATAATTACTCTTGTTATTACAGCATGAAAGAGTCCAGCTATTGTACACATTCTGTCTAACTGTGAGCAAATGGTGTGTTTGTTTGTGTGTAGTGGAGCTCCATGGTAAACATGCTGTGCTACGCGACGACTTTGACTCCAATCTGCAAGGAGAGCTCGACCCCAGCATCTGGTAGGTGAAAAGGTTATGAATCCTCTGGTAATCTTGAGGTGCAATCACTGTCCATAACTTCAGTGCTCTCTCATGACATGTTTGTCTGTATTAAAACTCAGCCTCTTCTCTCCTCTCTCCTCTTTCCTCTCTCTCTTTTCTCCTCTCAGGTCTGAGTGCAGTAACTGTGAAGTGGGAGAGCAGTGTGGTGTACTGATACATGGCAGAGCGGTCACTTTCTGTGAGCCCTTTGGAGAGCGAGTACTGGTAACTGTCATGTTTGACCACACTGTAACCGCTGTACATTTTACGGCCCATTGACTATACATCCAAACCAACCACTCAGTAACCACAACTGTTACTACAGTAAATCACAGTGCAGTTGCTGTAACCACAGTTGAATCCCATTTTAACATTTGTCTGATAATACTCTACACAAACCATTGTACTATTGTACTATGCTAGTCTAACAAAGAAGGTGATGTCTGATTATAATTGAAAATCCATTTATAGTAAAAAAGAAAATTAATATTTTAAAAAATCCAAAGCATTTTTGCACATTTAGTCAGCTAAAGTAAGCTCAGACAAGTCAGTGTTGAAAAAATCACACATGCATTTGTGTTTTTGCATGGGCATAGCTTAGCATAACTACATTTGACCAAATATAACTGAACCAGTAGTAATATACCAAAAGCAAACCATTATTATTTCACCCATGTTTGTGGTATAAAAAACACAAAAAAAGCATGCTGACTGTTCTCCAGCTTCAGAAATGGGGAAATAGAATAATTGGTAGCTTTTTGCACAAGTAATTTTATGTGACTCATGGTTTGTTTGCTCCATTTTCATTCTTTTTGTCAACAGGTTACAAAATCTCTTTTTAGCTTCTACACAGTGTAGTTTATGAACAGTGTGCAAAATATTACATTTAGAAATTAAATATAAAAAAAGAAGGAGCATGCAGGACATAGAACATGATCATTATAAAGTAAAGTTCTGTAATGTTGGGACACTGCCTGACTGTGATGGATGAATACAGATACAGTCACACACACAGCATGCAGGCACTCACATGTTCATAATTGCTTATCAAATTTTTACATGCCCTGTTTCTATCTTACTAAAGTTGATTTCAAACCGCTTATTCTGTTGTAGAAGATGAAAGCCAGTCAGCGGCAGAAACGTGTTTAGTGCCTAGTGATTGTATTTACTTCTTTGATAAGCATTTGCTTTGTCTGTCACTGTTCCAAATGTTTGATGCGGCTGCCTGGCAGCTTTTCTTTCTTTCAAGCGCAACAAGCGTGCACATCCAGAAACACAGAAACATTTACACACGGATAGTCACAAATACAACAGCACCAAAAATGACAACACACATATTTATACACACACGGGTATATCTATACTGTCACTCTGTCTCACACACACACACACACACACACACACACACACACACACACACACACACACACACACACACACACACACACACACACACACACACACACATTAAAACATGACCCTAAGCCCATTTATATACGTAAAATATATATTATTCTACTGATAATATGAAGTAGAACTGTCCCACCAACTTGCCTTTTAAAGAGTAACTTTACACCAGATGAAAACCTATTCGTTGAAATTGGCACCCTGCTGTGTTGATGTAGGGATTGATTCAGGTTCACCTTGCCCAAAAGTGCAACTACTGTGACATCACTGTTAGATGTGGTTACAGCCAAAAAGAAACCAAAAAGAAAATATCAGTAAAACAATCCTTCTTTGATACTTTTTGTTACTTCAGTTTTACATTTTGAAGCTGCTTTTTTTCTCAGTTATCAGAGGATATAATTTGAACCAAAATTTGATCATTCACTTATAATGTCCTTAACTGCCCTGTCTCTGTGTACCCCAGACCACCGTAGCTCTCAACACCAGCACAGCTTCAGTCCTCCAGTTTGCTTTGGGTGAGTATTGAATCTCAGCACACATTAAAAACTAGATTAAGACACATTTGGTATAACAAGATTATGTGTGAGACCTTTTTAACCTAGTTTAAATATTACAGAACCTGCATGCAACAGTCTTAGTCAAACAGGACAATAGTACATCTTGTCTATCTTCAGGAAACAGGCTTCTTTTGGCCTGTTAGATGTCAGAAAAGCCGACTGGTACACAGTATATCTATCTATGTCTTTCTTTATCTCAGTCACTCTCTCTCTCTCTACTCTGCCTCTCTTATCATAGTAATGAATCTTTAACAGTATTCTGGAAAGACACCCAGAAGGCCATGGCAGTTTTTAGAGGTTTTGTATTTTTCATGTCCATTACATGCATCCGGCAGTTCTCATGGGAGAACGAATGGTAGGAAACATACTGTAGTAACAACTCCTCCCCCACCCCCAACTCGCAGTATTTCTATTTCTCTCTCTTTTCCCCTCTCTTGTTCTATTTGGTTCATTAATATGAGTTTGTGTTTAAGAAATGTTGTGTATGGAGCAGTTTAGTAGAGCAGTTCAGTGAAGTGGTGGCAGGTTAATGCTTGTATTCAGTGGGGATGGAGCAACATGCCGGGACATTGGCAAGACTGACAAGGCGTGGACGCTGCACACTCTCAGGTGGTGAGGGATCAGGGGAGGAGAGAGGAAAGGTGGGACATACAGTAGGGGTTAGTCTGCTTCCTCCATTAGCAACCTCTGACCCCATCAGTTCCCATAACACCCAGACAAACTCACATTTTAAGGCACACCAAGTTAGATTACACACAAATACACAATAAAATGGGAACGCATACTTACATATGCACTAATGCTAGCTGTAGCTGGTCTCGGAGCTTTTGTCATATGTCAGCACTTCTCTTGTCACCCCTACTCAATGCCTCCCTGCAGCTTCCTGACTTCTCTTAGCTCTGTTAAGCTGCTGATTACTTAGTTCCACCATGACACCATTTAGACATAATTTTCCACTTGGCTAAATGGTAGAATGTGGAGCAATCAGTCAGAAGAAGCCACCATGCCACGCCTGGCTGCCCCTCGGGGCAAGCAGAGGATCATTGCCCATTTGATGGAATTCAATTGATGAAAAAGGAAACTCCATTACACTTTCTTTAGCTGTTACCAAACAGGCTTGTGTAAAACTGACATATATGTTTGTCCTCTGTGTATGTTTAAATTCCCCAGGCTCAGGCTCCTGTCGGTTCAGTTACTCAGACCCCAGCATCATTGTGTCATACAGCCTAAGTGGTAATGCCAACGCCTCAGAGGACTGGATCACACTGGAGAAGATCAGGTTTCTCTCCTTTTCCCCTTCTTCCTTCTTCTTTATCCATGCCACAGCTATGAACACCTGCCCCCTCCCCCAATTTGTCATTCCTCTCCTGTTTGTATTTCTATAATCCCACTCTTTTTCATCCCTCTTTCTCTCTCTTGTTTTGTCAGCTTTCAAACCAAGGAATATTTTTTTAATACTGTCTTGTAATGAACATTAATAGTAACTTCATGTTAAGCTTTTGTATAAACACAGAAATCAACTCATCAATCAACTATTACATGACTTGGACTCGTCTCATTCTTAAACTTGCTATTATAACAGTATGCAAAATAAGGGCAATTACATGAATATAACCACTACACACATTAACCAAAGTCCTCATTTTGTATGTTCTCCTCTAGAGCCCCTACCAACAGCAGCACAGTGGTCCACATGCTTCCCATGCCACTGCTCTCCAGGGCTGACAGCGTTCGGCTCCGCTGGTCTCAGGAGGCTCCCCAAGGCCCTGAGGGCTATGAGTCCTGCTGGGGGCTGGACAATGTCCTGCTGGTCAACGCTGCCCACAGAGCTCCCCTCATGGAGGATAACTTGGACCCTCCAGACACTGGAAACTGGCTCTTCTTCCCTGGAGCTACTGTAAAGGTACATTAACATGGACTCCATACACATGGCTTCCATTAACAAAAGGTCAAAGCTGTATCGTTGGAAAACTTTAGAGCTGAAGGAAAGCATTTCCTTGTGACAAGAGTTTCAATTTTCGAGAGACTTTCTTCAATCACTGCTTTGGAGAAGTGTTACTGGTTGCATGTATTAATACCTGTCTATTAATTGTTCAGCATGCCTGTCAATCCGAGGGCAATGCCCTGTATTTCCATGGTGGTGAGGGAGTTGGCCACAGCTTTGCCTCTTCTAGAGACATCGACCTGCACCGGGAGGAGGGAAGAAGCTACTGGGAAGAGGACTTTGAGAGCCCACCCTCCAAGTAAGTCAATGCTATGGTCTCATTTAATTTCCCACTTCCTTAGTGCATTATTTTATCTATATTTATCTCAAGTAACAAAGTGCTTCACCAGCGCACATAAAAACACAGTACCATAAAATACATAAAAAATACATAAAAACAGTTGCAGGAAAAGGAGTACAACAGTATCAAAATGCCAATCTATATAGATTAACAACTCTTTTAAAAGCTTTTTAAAAAGTAGCTCTGACTCTGATACTTAGGGGTAGTTTGTTCCACAGCAATGAAACTGAAATAGTAAAAGCTTGATGCTTCTTTTACTGGAACCTGCACCGGGAAACAGAATTTGGTTGCCAGACTTGCGGCAATGGTCTTTTGTGTGCTAAGGGTCCAAAATATATTACAGTGAAAAATCAGGGGGGGCTTTAAAAGTAATCAGAAAGATCGTGGGACCTAGTAGCTGAATATTTGAGGCACATATTATATAATTACATTATATCCCTGTTGTGTTTCCAGACAGGGACCATTGTTGCATGTCACAACCCTTTCCCTCGCCCCTCATTTTCTGAAATAAAAGATAAAATTATTTAAAAATAAGAATCACTTGTAATAACCTCAGACAACATTATCACAGCTGGGAAAGAAAGAGTTAACAAAGAGATTTTGGTACGATATCAGTGTTCTGGTGTTGCTCTGTGTGTGCATTCATGCACTTGCTTTGACACCTGTCACTTGTCATATGTCAAGTGATGCGACATGCAGCGTGTTGCACAAGTTCAAGTCAAGCTTGGGGGCTGAAGCAGGTGAATGCCATGCCTCTGACTGCTACAAAGACAGCTGTCCATCTGTTCAAAGTGAGACAAATATACATACACACAAACACACACACACACACTGGACAGCAGTAAGCGAGGAAACACTGTCAGAAGCACTGAAGGAGGTAGAGAGATAAAAGGAGAAAAATGATAGATAGTGTTTCTATCAGGTAGTAATTGACAGGCCTCATGCACCAGGTCTGTCAGTATGGCTATCCATTAATGAGAAGGACCTGAAACAGGAAGTGTTATTTCTCCGGCCGCCCCGCACCCTCACACCTCCCTGCAGTGAACCAACATGCTGCACCACATGCTAGATCGCACCCATCAGGCATTATGGGCTGACACATGTGTTGAGGTAGACAGGGTGAATTTTTGTGGTAATGGTACACTTCATTAAGTGTCATACAGTATAACCCAACACTAGCTGTGACAGAAACACCAGCCTACCCACCTCATGACAGAAAACAGAGAGAAAAAGGGGAAAGAGAAGGGGAGACAACGGGAAAGAGGGGAGGGGTGAAGAAACACAGGAGGGCTGACACACTGAGTTAACTTCTGTCAGTGCTAACGAGGATCCTCTCTCCACTGTGCAGAAATATGCGCTGCATGTGTGTGTCTATTCTATGTATATGTCCTCTTCCAGGTGATTTATGCTGTATTCCTGGCATTGTTTGTTTACCAGCAAGGTGTAAATTACAGCAACTGTTTCCTGATTTCAGTAATACTCCAGGAGATGCTTTGCAAAAGAGGCAATCTATAAACATAAGTTATATATGTTCTTTGTGTGCCTGTATGCTGTTACAACAGTGAAGTGATGATTTGGGTTTAATATTGATCTAATATGACTTGCTACTTCCAACTGATTGATTGACAAAGCAAATTTTACTTTACTTTTAGTTTTTTACTTTACTTTGCTAAACTTTCTCTCAATAATTAATTGTTCTTATAAACAGTTTTCAGGCCATAAACCAACTAATTATACTAATTATATTAGAAATGCTTCATCAGGAATGATGCATTTTAATGTCTCTAAAGTTATGATTGTTGTTAAAATACTAAACTATTATATATGATATATAACTATTATATTATTATTACTACTATTACGTCATACATTTCAGGTATTGCCTTGTTTCCAATATGAAAATAAAGCATTTTTAATTAAATCAATTTTTGTGCTTTGATGTCGTTCTTTATTTACTATACCAGCTCACCCTGTCTGTGACTTTTTTTATTCAGCTGGGACATAGATGGAGCTGTCTATGGGACCCAGTGTGGAGAGATTGAGTCGGGCTCAGCGTTAGTGTTTGAGAAGGAGGGCCGGAGGAGAGTGTGCACACCCTACCTCGACACCACATCTTATGGAAACCTCCGCTTCTACTTTATTATGGGTATGGAAATGCTCCAACTTTGATTTTTATTCAGGTTAACCAAAACTAAGTAACAATAGGTTAATGTAGAGCATTGCTGTGTATAGTGCATAAACTTGTAACTTGAACTTTTTGATTTTGATCATATGTTTGTATATTTTATGATTATGGGAAGTGTGTTTTTGTGTAGGTGGTGGTGAATGTGATCCAGGAGAGTCCCATGAGAATGATGTGGTTCTGTACGGAAGGTCTGAAGGCAGAAGGGAGCGTGTCGTACTGGATACTCTTCCATATTCTTCTTACAGGGTGAGATACAGCAACATGTCTTTACAAACAGAAAAGATGTAGTCTCTCTCATAACCTTATTATTAATTAAACTGTATGTAGTTCATACTTTACTATGGACGTTTTTATTGTACTTTAGTAGTTGTAACCTACAGAAGTCAATCCACAAATATTTGACTATTCACAAATATGTATTTTTTATTTTACAACAACCACAGGGTCATTCAGATGACTAGATTTTTTTTTTTAATTATTTAAATGTTGTAATAGTTTTTGATCACATGTAAAGCATTTCTAAACACTTTTGAACATTCTCTGCCATTGTGCTGAACCGCCTTTTCTTTGTCACCCAGGCTTGATTGTTGTATTGCTTTAATCTTTCTGCCCTGATCAATTCACTCCTCCTCCTCCATCTCTCCTCTCTCAGACTCCCGCAGTGGTATCAGTGGCACTGCCCACTGAGCTACAAACACCTGTCACTCAGTTCTGCCTGGAGCAGCGGTCACATGGGGGTGCCAACCGTCACGTATGGGCAGTAGACTTCATGCAGCTGCTTCCTGTACTACCCGGCACCCACACACATGTTGTTCAGTTCTCCATCAACCTAGGCTGTGGCTCCTACCAGCCTGCCAACAGGTGTGACACATTTTAAAACTAGGTTAGACAGTGGTTTTATGTGAAAATATGGTCACTTTTTTCAGTTGAGTTCATGAGATAGGGCTGGAACAAAGTAGACCCTCACACCCCAAGTGAGACACCCTAGATTCACTGGTGCACACAGGAATTGGCCAATCCAAGCATAAGAGGGCACAATCACAGGCACCAGAATAGGGGGGAAAGAAACCTTGTGTCCCCTCACTTTCAGATGTTATGGATATAATGTGGTAACGTCTAAGCCAGGTATTATGGTCAAAGCGATAATGTCTAAGCCTTCTCTAACATGTTGGACCTTAAATCCTATCATAATCACAACACATAGGGCCATGAATATTATGGCTGTCAGTTCAGACTACTTTAAATAATTGGAGCACCAAATACAACTTTGGGGTTTTTTTTGTGACGGTGCATCAGCCAGCACAAGCAGCACATGGACACTTTGGTAATTTCCTAACCTTGAAATTTGCTTTGCCCATCTGTGTGGTATTGTGGTGCCCAGCACTGCATGACGGTGAACTGCCGGGAAGAGTCGCATCTCAGAACCGCATCTGTTTCTGGAGCAAAGTCACTCCATTGCCACTTTGCTGATTTTGTTAACAAGAGCAAACTAAATACTTTATAATACTGTATATGTGCTGCAATAACCGATTAATGGTGGACATATAAATACGTTATTTCTACTAAACCCTCTCCAACCAAAATCAGCACAGAAAATAAGTTTAATATAGTTAAAGCACATGTTTTGGTCTGTAAATGAATATGGGTGATTTTTACAGTATATTTTGTTGACAGCTGTTTTATACTGTAAGAGCTTCTTTAGTTCATTAAATCCCTGCAGCATCCAAAGGTAGCAGGACACCAGCCCTGTGCAGAAAAACCACACACACTCATCAGACTATTCTGCCTGTTTAGACGTTGGGTTGGCTTCTTTTCCAACCTTCTTTTCAGCAAAAGTAGCGTAGACACATTGCCGTGCAAACGCTGTTGTGTAACATTAATCACTAAACTATGCAACCATTTACGGGGTTAGATACATTAGAGTTAAGGTTGAAATAGCGTCAGTCTGATCATGACCATTACTTCATCAAAAGCTGGATGTTCCCTCACTTCAAACCTCATTCTGGCCTTGCTAGGCACAATGCTGTAATTCTCTTACACAGGAACATCTAGAAGAAGCTGGACTAATTTTTCTTCTAAGAAAAAGACTTCAAGGAGTGTTTTAAGATCATGTAACATTATTTCTACATGAATTTGCAGAGATCAGTTTTAATAACTTGTATAGGGGGGGTAAAGGGACAGTAGAGTCTCAGAAGACATAATTTTCTCTTTTTTTACTTAATAGGTTCACAGCAGTTCAGTGACTTCACACTTATTGTGGTTAAAAATCAAATTATGCTGCTGAGATGTTGAGATAAGATGTTCCCTGTTCCTTTTTCATTAGCGTCAGTCTGGAGTTTTCCACTAACCATGGCCGCACCTGGTCTCTGCTCCATACTGAGTGTCTGCCAGAGCTCTGTGCAGGACCCCACCTACCTCACAGCACCATCTACTCCTCTGACAACTACAGCGGGTAGGAGTGACTCTGCACATCCACATACTGTATGTGTGACTGTATATAAATCATTATGAATGGACCAAGTTTGCATTAACAAACTGTTGTGTCTCTCCAGGTGGACGAGAATCTCTATCCCTCTGCCCAATGCTGCCTTGACAGACACAACACGGTTCCGCTGGAAACAGTCCGGCACTGGAACGAACAACATGTGGGCCATAGACAACGGTTAGAACTATACATACAGGTCATATGGCACACTCTCATGAAAAGCCATTGTTTTCCTTGTCCTGTTGAAACCACCAGAAATAGCTCTAAAACCAAATTTTTTCTGGTCTTGAACTACAATATTTTAATTGTACTATCTAAAAAGAAAATATAAGATAAATAATTGTATAAACGCTAATTTACATGCATGTGTGTTTCTTCAGTGTATATTGGTCCAGCCTGTCTTCGTTTCTGCTCTGGGAGAGGACATTGTTCTCGCACAGGCTGCAAGTAAGGACTTGCTTTTATTAAACCAAATAAATCCAATGTCTCTATTTCAAAATGAGTCTGCTCATTATTCACCTAATGCCTTGCAGCACCAATCACCATTCAAAATTAATCAAATTGTATTATACTTATGATTTATTAATGGATTTTCATTATCTCTGTCTACTTTTTCTCATTTATATCCTTTACTATTTTGTTATGCCTCTCCTCTCCTCTCTACTCCTCTTCTCCTCTCCATCTCACAGATGTGACCCAGGCTTCAGTGGTCCAGCCTGTGAGCTTGCCTCCCAGACCTTCCCAGCTTTCCTGTCAGAAGGTTTCTCTAGTCCACGCCTCTCCTCGTACCACAGCTTCTCCTCACTTCGTGGGGCTGAGGTCAGCTTCGGCTGTGGGGTGCTGGCCAGCGGCAAGGCCCTGGTCTTCAACAGGGACAGCAGGAGACACTTGGTAACAGCTCCGCTGGACAGTTCCCAGGCCAGGTAATGGCAGAACTGATAAAGAACTAAATCAGATACTTCAGCTCCAAAGGAAATGTCAGGAGGTTGAATGGATGTCAACACAGCACTTCTGCTCCTCTACTTGCAGTTTAGCTAACTGTTACTTGTTTGATATACAAGACACACATACAGACATGAGTAGAGACATAAGGGACAGCATATTTATGTCCTTATATAAATATATACAGCACCAGTCAAAATGTTCACATTCACTTGTATGAGAAAGTTAGTCCAAACTTTTGACTGGTACTGTACATTCCCCTGTTCTGCTGATTTTGCTATTTGTATATTTCTATGTTAGACTTCGGCTTATCTTCTTTAGGTGTCTTTACTTATGATTGATACTGCAAATGTTCCAGCCAGTCAGCTATCCACTCTCCTCTCCTCCTGTCAATCGCTCTTTCCCTCATACTCTGTGTTCCTGTGCTGAGAGATGGATTGTGATCATGGGGAGGACTGTAGATGAGAGGAGAGATGAAAGCAGAGGATAAAAATGTGAGAGCGAAAGATAGAGAGGGAGCGATGAAGTTAGATATGGCATCTGTGTTAGATTGATTATGCCTGTTGCGGCTCTCAGTGTGCCACCTGATGGCCATATTTAATGCCAGTATCCTGGCTGATTGAGTGAACAGCTGCCTGAAAGTGGAAACTGCACTGCTAATGAAAGCACAGCTCAGCCAAGGACAGAGAGAGCTGGGGGGGGGGTAGGGTAGGCAGCCTGAGACAGATGATGGAAATTATAATAAATATAACATTAGTATAGATAATAATATGTGTGCCCGAATGTAGATGAGTCCATAACAAGATGGAAAGTCGTGCTACTAGACTGTTTACAGTAAACATGGATTCAACAGTATGAACTCTGACTGTCATTCACTCTTTCTCTCTTATTCTTTTTTGCATCCACCTCTTCTCATCTAATTTTGTCCTGATTCATTTAATCATCTCATCCATCATTCTGCCACCTCCCTCCCACTTCGCTGCTCTGCATGACTGTCTGTTTATCTACCCTCTTATGCCTTTCTCTCTCACCTCTCCTTTCTCAACATACTTGATCACCTTACTTTTCCTTCTTCTCATTTATCAACCTGCCCTTTTTCTGTATTTCTGTGTGTGTGTGTTCCTTTTCTTACACTTGATCCACCTGCTGCTCTCCTTCTTTCTACAACTGACCATACTCTTTCTTGCTTTCAATTTCTTTCATATTATGACTTTCACTCCCTCCAGGTACCTGCAGTTTACTCTTCGGTTGGGCAGCCGTAGCACCCTGAGCTCATGTCCTGCCCCAGACCAGCCAGGAGAGGGCGTCCTGCTGCATTACTCTTCAGACAACGGCATCACCTGGACCTTGCTACAACACTATGCTTACCAAGGCTTCCACGAGCCAAGGTACCTCCTGTGTTTAGCGTGTGTGTGTGTGTGTGTGTGTGTGTGTGTGTGTGTGTGTGTGTGTGTGTGTGTGTGTGTGTGTGTACACACGCTTGCATGCTTGTGATTCCATGACTCCACAGAGACACTAAGACTGCATTAACACACACATTTGCACCACTAATGGTCTGCTGGAGGTTTAAGCTACTGGGACCCATTGAGTCAATTAATGTCATCTATGTGTGTAATGAAGACAAAGTGGACTGGAGTCCTACTGAACAGTCCCAGTCTCAGAGCTCTTCATCAGCACTAGGAAGGTCAGCAAGAGGCAGTGAGTCAGGGACATGGTCTACACAACTATCTAGTGCAAAGGAGCAAGTGCAGGTTGTCACTACATCAACATGTCTGTTAAAATAATGTACGAATCAGCATTAGTATCGACATAAAAAGTATTTTTGTCTAACATAGGCTATATGAAACAAAAATGTGATGTCATATTGTAGTTATACATCCTAATAATACTGACCATCCACACTGTGTAAGAATCTATTTAAGATCATCCAAGTGTATATTATATACAAACAGCAGACTGTGATCATGTGAGGTTTAGATCCAAGTCAGAGCCTGAGTCAGAGAGTGGCAGTTCAGTTAGCCTGTGTGATTAATTCCAGATGAACACTTTGGCATTATGGAGTCTTTTCCAAACTACATCTCACTATACTTACATTTGTGCGGTTGTGACCATGACACATGCTCTGCTTACATCAAGCAAACTTTCCATCATGCATCAGTAAAGTTCATTTGAATTGTTTATTCCTCTGAATAGGATTGTGTCAGTAGAACTACCAGCCGGTGCTCGCAAGTTTGGCGTGCAGTTCCGCTGGTGGCAGCCTTACCATTCGGGCCGGGGTCATGATGTGTGGGCCCTGGATGAGATCAGCATGACCTCTGTGCTGTTCAACACCATAAGTCTGGACTTCAGCAATGTGCTGGACGTCACCCAGAGTCTGGGTTTTTATCTTGGCCATGTCCAGCCATACTGCCAGCATGACTGGACCCTCAGGTAGGAGACTTAATGCTCTAATACAAATAATGAACTGGTCATAATGGAGTGGTGGTATTTGAATGATTGCAGTTAAGTTGCTCCAACAGAATAAAATAACATATGAAAGACATAGAGTTGTAACACTTAGACACAAACTAACACATATCCCAAGAAGTCATTTGTGTTTCACAAGAACCCACCCAGCCATTAAATAAAAAAATGTATTCAATATAATTGGTCAATTATATAAAAGAAGTGAGGCGCCGGAAAATTGGCCCAATAAAACAAATCCCAATAAGTCAATACATAAGAAATGAAACCTTAACCTAAATGATGAAACAGTTTTAAAATGATACATACTGTATGCAATAAATCCATACACATTATGTCAAAAAAACACAACTTATATCTCAGTAAGCAGGAAAGTATCAGATGTTGTTTAAAAGTTTCACAGCTCTAAGCACAAACATTTCCGAAATTGTTGGGTTGAGCATCTTTCCTTTAACTGGTCACTGAGCACACTTGTTAGAGTGCTAAAAACAGGGGATGACCTTCAAACTGAGGTGTGATTTGAACTCTCCTTTTAGTTCTTTTTAAAAAAACTATATATTATGAATCAGGAGTCAAACCAATCACAGACCTTTTTATTTAATAGCAGTGATCTTGTTTCTATAAGTGGCATCAATGCTGTTACCCCAATATGCTTTTGTTGTTTCTGAAATGTTGTCCACTGTGGCAGTTAGCAGTGCATGCTGGAACCTGGGGAACTAAATGACATAAAAACAACACTTAGACTCAGCTTTTACTGCAATTATCTCTTTATTCAACAAATAAGAACTTAATTTATCATTTAAAATAATAATTTGACAGACACTATAATCCTGTAAAAAGTCTACACAGAGTCACTATAAGATCATGTGCTGCAGCGTTTAATGCATGACATCCTCTCTTCCTTTATGTTGTTCTTCAGTTTCTCTGGTGAGCCCAGCCCTGGCTCCAGTATCCGTTATGTGGAGACCCAGTCAATGCAGATCGGAGCCTCCTACAGTCTGCAGTTTTCACTGGTCATGGGCTGTGGTCGTGAACCCTCTCCTCACATTGACACACAGGTCCGCCTGGAGTTCTCCACCAATCACGGCCTCACATGGCACCTGGTCAAAGAGGTAAGGAGCATGAAACATATTCACCTTGCTTCCACATGTTAAGTGATTGTTTACAGCCTTTTCACAGCCTTGTACACACCTTTTTTATGACTTAGGGTTAAAACTTGTAGAAGTCATCCTGGAGAGAAACAAGGAAATATATGATTTATTCATGATCATGAATATTAATTTACCGATTACAGCCTCAGTAATAATTTGTAAATAATGAGAGTCCTTAAATGTGGCACTTTGTTTCAGATGAGAAATTATCACAATTACTTTTTATCATCCTACTTTTAGCAAATACATCGCAATACTTGAATCAGCAGGCAGATTATCTTCCCATGATTCAACAAAGATTCTCTGTAATCACAACTGGCTCATAAATATTCATAAAGCACCAAAGTATCTGCCAAGGTTTTTATTGCCTTTGGAATTGAATAGGGCGTAATGAGTCTTCCATCAGTGAATTTTCTCTAATTCTCTCATGCGCATGAAAATGCAGTCATCTGGCAAGTGCAGACTGTAACTCACTGAATGTCCTGTACTGTTAATCCTTGCTTGCCTTCCAAGTGTTCAAGGTCAGGGATACTTAATCCTGCATTAGCCTTTTATGTGCATATATTGTTGGGATGATGAATCCTCGGGTGTGTCTGCAGCACATTATGCTGGTTTTTAGGAATTTATTGCAACACAAAGTCCACAATAATTAATAAAATGGCTTGTTATATGGATTCTGAATAATCAACATTAAGCAATGCTTTTCACCCTGAAAATACAGTGTATCATACGTTATAAACCCTCTTTTCCTTCATCTAGGCCTGTCTGCCTGGCATGCCAAGCTGCTCTGAGTTTACAGCTCCCAGTGTCTACCACCCATCAGAGTTCAAAGACTGGAGACGCATTACTCTGTCTCTTCCTCAGAAGACATGGTAACACATATCTGTACATCTGAAACAGAAGAAAAGATTCACAAAGTGCCTTCCGGGATAATATGATCTCAGATCTTAGTGTTATTCTGTTTTTTTGCAGTTAATGACCACAATGTGCAGGAGATACTGTCAAATGTAACATGAAGCTGAATAGGATAACCCTAGAGAGCATCCAAAGACATCCTTTACACACTTCCACACAAAGCTAATGACAAGTGCACAATCTATTAGATGTCCATCTCTGCTTAAAAAAGTAGACAGACAAAGAAACACATTCCACAACATTATTTCAGAAAAAAAAAAAACTTTTCGGAGTTTCAGAGGGAAATTTCTTCCTGCAGGTCTATGATGCAACATGCTCAGATTCACTCTCTCTTTATCTCTCACACGTGCACACACACACGCACACACACACACACACATATACTCACACACACACAGATATCCTCTCAAGCATTTAAAACAGTTAAAGGATGTAGTTTTTGTGCAGATGTCAAAACAAGAGATGATATTTCTTTCAATGTATTTCTCAAAATGACAATAAAATTAAATGCTTCAAAGGCCATTGACATCTTCTAAGTAATGTAAAAGAAAACAAATGGCATTTGTCTGTATTGTTTCAACTTAATTTCAAAACTATTCAAATGAAAGGAAAACTACAGCAGGAATCCAGCACTTTGTGTTTTCCATCAGAATGTACAGTATGGTGATGTAACCACAGCCATAAACAAGTTACAATATGGATAGGTCTGTCTATGCCTCAATCTGACACACTCAGAAGATGCCATCATACTATCTATCTGTTCACTACTCATTGTCAGGTGTCAAATGTTGCTATAATTATCTGGAACAAAATAGTTTTCCCAAACAGTTAATCTAAATAAAATGGAAAGCTCCTTCAGATCTGCCTTCTGGATAACGCTTGTGATGCCAGTGATCTGAGCTGCTGTGTGAGCTCAGCTTCTGGTTTAGCTGTCAAAAACTGACACACTGCCAAAGCATTCCAAGAAGAACTTGTATTCTGCATTTGGCAAAACGTAGATTTGACTTACATTGTATTAGTCGAATAAGACAGTAACTACAATATTTAGTTTTGCATGGGGTATCGAACCAGGTCACACACTGAACCAGTCATCCTGTACTGAATATTTCATGAGGATTATATGTACCATTGCAGCCATAGCTTGCACATATATCAACTCAAATAATCACATAAACCTTCTACACATGGCACTATGACCTCCACCTCCATTTCATTTTGCTTGCCAGCTCCTAAATAAAGGTGGTCTAATCTCCTACAGTGTGTGATGAGAGGTCACAGGGTCATGGACGTAAATGATAATAAAACAGTTGTTGCCTGCTCTGTATGATCAGGAGGTGGTCAGAGTTGATATGGGTCACTGAAGCAGTGGACCAAGAAGCCTCACTGCTATATAACACCCAACATACCTGACTATCTATGCTTCCAATGCCATTTGTCATTCCTGTACATGCAGCAAACAGCAAGCACGGAAAGCCACTCACATGCACATGCAACCATGCACACAGACACTGCACACATATCCACAGCCTTCAAACCTCTAAGATGATGTGATGATGTTATTGCCCTCTCTCCGACATTCATTTCACTCCAGGACACACACACACACACACACACACACACACACACACACACACACACACACAGAGGAAAACACACATGTGATAAGGTTAATCTGTACCTGCCTGAACACTAAATCCACAAATCTCTATTCCCATAAGAGAAGTAGATTAGAATATAACATCACGATGTGATTTAAATGCAGGCAATCACTGTCGGTCAGTTGATATCTGAGATCATATTATGTACTTTTACCATTAAATTACTTTTTACTATGATTGAGCAGTCAGTTCATAGATGAAGATAATGCAATTTTTTCTTCAATCTGTGTCCATTATAGTCAGCCTAGACAGCATGAATCTAATTTAAAAATAGTTCATATCTCAGAGTTAACCGATGTCTGTGCTGTGTTCAGGTCCAGTGCAACACGGTTCCGTTGGATCCAGAACTACTATGGAGAGCAGGATGAGTGGGCCCTGGATGACATCTACATCGGCCAGCAGTGTCCTAACATGTGCCACGGACATGGATGGTGTGATCATGGACACTGCAGGTATGCCACCACATACAGCTACATACAAATTCAATTTCTTCTTTATAATAAAGCTTACATAGGCCACAAGTGAAAATGAACACATTCGGCCTCTGACTATAAATGCATTTTACCGTGATAACATATCGTGAGCTGTCTTCTCTTGCAGGTGTGATGATGGCTTTACTGGAACAGATTGCCAGCCCTCCTCCCCTCTCTCCTCCAGTGTACTCTCAGATTTTGAGTCCCAGGATGCACTACTGGCCACATGGCAGGAGGTGATTGGTGGAGAGGTGGTCACCCCTGACATGGGCTGCGGAGTAGTCTCATCCGGTTCGTCCCTGTACTTCAGCAAGGTAGAACAAATAACTTCCAAACATTAAAATTACTTTCCTGAAGGAGGTTATTTTTTCAGCCCCTTCTGTTTTTGTCTTAGTTAGCAAAACATCTCGCAACAATTATTTTTCATGGAAAGTTACGTGATTAGTTTGTGGTGCAATGTTTCTTAACATTTTCATATTTTTATACAGTACTGCAATTACTTGAAAAAATGAAATTTGGCACATGATCCCTATGCTTTTCCCAGTGTGTATTTTGATGCAAATCCAGATCCAGATTAAAAATGTAAAAATATTTTATATGAGTGTTAGATGATTGTGATGCCTTTTTGGAGGTATGCTAAGTACTTTCCATTTTTTACTGCCAAACATTTCTGACATTCAATCTCTAAATTACTAACCCTAACCCTCTGAGAAGATATAGGTTTCATTTGATCACATACTTGATTCTGATTGGATGGAGTGTGTGTATAATTTTTAGACAGCTGCACATATCTGATGTATTGTAATAGCCTCATCACTTTTCTTAATTAGTACACAAAGCTGGAACGCTACTTCTTGAAGTTGTTACAAGGAAGCATCTTCTCTAATTGTTCTAGTAGTAATAAGCATTTGACAAATATGTCAGCACAGACCTTCCATTTAAAGAGTGTCTTGCTCCAAAATACAAACATATAAAATATAAAATATTTAGTTGACAGGAAAAGGGAATTATTAAATATACGTGTGACAAGTTTGCTTATAAACATGAATGCAATTAATATTGTGCTACTCACCATCTTAATATGTTTGTGTGGTTTCAGGCTGGACTGAGACAGTTAGTGAGTTGGGACCTGGACACTGAATGGGCAGAGTTTGTGCAGTTCTACCTGCGTGTGGGCGGAGACTGGGCGGAGTGTAACCAGGCAGACAGCAGGGAGGAGGGAGTACTGCTGCAGTACAGTAATGACGGAGGCATCACCTGGGGTCTCATTGCTGAGATGTACTTCACTGACTTCACCAAACCTCGGTGAGAAAGATCTGCTTTCACAGTTGCTCGTACTCTGTTTAGTAAAATCATTACTTATGTGAGGATTGTATTTGTTGTTAGAAAAACCTCCATTAACGAGACTTCATCTCCTCTTCCCCAGTTTTGTCCACTATGAGCTTCCCTTGGCCTCGAAGACACCCTCCACACGGTTTCGCTGGTGGCAGCCTCTTCACTCTGGGGAGGGCTATGACCAGTGGGCAATTGATGATGTCATAATTTTGTCTGAGCGGGAGAAGCACATCATCCCTATGGCCAATCCTACTCTGCCGCAGGTCTGGAAAAAAACAGTTGGAGGAATTTTTTGCTAGTGTGTGATTTGTGTTCTGACCTCGTGCAGCAGCTTCAGTGTCATCTTGAGATATTACTTCTTTTTATTGTAATGGAAAGTGTCAGCCAAGCTGAGATAGAAGAGCTATAAAATCTTGTATCTCTCCGAAACTGTATCATTTGTCTTATGAGAAATAGGTGTTGCTGCAGACACTGGTACCTGTAATGCAAAACACTACACTAAACTCAGCTGTCTTCTGTCTCTATAGAACTTCTATGAGAAGCCAGCATTCGACTACCCTCTAAACCAGATGAGCGTGTGGCTGATGTTGGGTAATGAAGGCATGGAGAGGGAAAGCAACAACAGCTTCTGTGCCCCGACACCCTCTGCAATGGTCTTTGGGCGCTCCGATGGGGACAGGGTGGCTGTCACCAGGGACCTGGCCCTCCGCCATGGCTACACCCTTCAGTTTAAGGTACTCTCATGCAAAGTAGAGAAACTGGAAGAGAGGCAGATGGAATTTTAAACACATCATGCTGAGAAACACAACTTAACTTTATTTTGTCTTTATCAGATTTGAATAGTTCCTTAATTTTATGGTGCGTCTCTTCCACTGTTTCCCTTACCAGTTGAACATAGGTTGTGAATCAGATTTCAGTGCTTCGGCCCCAGTCCTGCTGCAGTACTCACATGATGCCGGTCGTACCTGGGCCTTGGTGAGGGAGGGCTGTTACCCAGGAACCCCAGGGGCAGGGAACTGTGAGGGCAGCGGCCGTGAGCTTAGAGAGCCCAGTGTGTACAACACTGGAGATTATGAACAGTGGACCAGGGTCACTGTGGTTGTACCACGCAATGTTGCAGCCAGGTAACTATGGTAACAGGCATGCAATGGGATCTGCTAGGTAGAATAAGTGATTTTATGCATTTCTTTTACATGGAATATTTTTGCTTAACAGTTGAGTAGCACAGTTTAAACAGCCACTGTGTGTTTTTCATTTCCTCTTCCTCATTCTTCCCTCCTTTCCCCAGTAAAACAAGGTTCCGCTGGTTCCAGGAGAGCAGCATGTACAGGGATGCCCCTGCTTTTGCCTTGGATGGAGTTTACATCTCTGAGCCCTGTCCAAACCACTGTGGGGGGCATGGAGATTGCATCTCAGGAGTTTGCTTCTGTGATATGGGATACACAGGTACAATGACAGATAGGGAAGGAAAAAAATACCAATATTAATCAAAGAAAAATGTCATATTTTTGTATCATTATATAATATACATTATGATTCCCTTTTTTCTCCATAGTGGAACAGGATAGTTGTGTCCCATCTGTAGCCAGTCCCACAGAGCTGACTGAGGGATTTGAGGGGAAGCTTAGTCCACTCTGGCAGAGCCTAAGTGGAGGACAAATTGGAGGGGGCTGTGGCATAATTGGTGAGGGCAAGGCCCTTTACTTCAGTAGCCCTGGTAGGAGAGAAGCACGCACAGTGCCTTTAGACACCACCAACACACGGTGAGTCCAATTCACTCTTTAAAATTGTCATTTTAAGCACTGGAGACCAGTTAAATTTGCAGCTTGTTTAGAGTGAAATTTAGTTTTATTACTGTTTACACACAGGTTGGTTCAATTCTACATTCGAATTGGGAGCAAGAGTTTAGGACCCACTTGCACCAGACCCCGCTCCCGCAATGAAGGTAATTATCAAACTACGTTGGTAGTATGCCAGCGATCTCCTTACTGTATATTAAGGTCCACTGCTGCATTCATGTGGCTGCTTGTTAACAGTACAGACTGTACAGTAGTTAGTAGCTCCACATCTGATCTGATCAGTCCACCACTGGCTTGCCTCTCCACCTGTTTCTCCTCACTTTGTATCTTTGATCAGACTTGTTATCCAGTCAAAACTGTGTATCTGCAGATCTTGCTTTCATTGTCAGTGTTTTTTAGTTTTTAATAGAGAATCAAAGTCTAGCGTTGTCAGTTCTATTCTGTTCACCAGTCAGCAGATTGTAGAGTCGCACCCTGCAGCACTGCTGAAGGCTCTGTCTGATCGTTTTTTCACTGTCAGATAAAGCTCTGCCAATTTCCTAAACAGCTTGTCTATAATAATCAGGGCTTCTGTACTATTGTTAATTTCTATTGAGTTCTAGTCTTTCGTGTCTTTTCACTCTCTTTAATCTACGAATGTTGTATCTGTAAAGTCTCCTCTGTCTAAAAGTGTTTTCCAATTTTCTGTTGTTCTAGGTGTAATTGTGCAGTTTTCGACCAATAATGGAGTCCAGTGGCAGTTCCTGAGGGAGCTGGACTTCGGCTCCTTTCTGGAGCCCCAAGTGGTGACCATCGAGCTGCCACCTGCAGCCAAATCCCCCTACACTGTATTTCGGTGGTGGCAGCCACAGCAAGGTTAGTACATAATGTGGGTGTGCAGTACCACAGAAAAATACATTAAAATTCAATAAATACAAATACAATACAATTATTTCTAACTTCTTCCTCTCTATCCCTGTAGGGAAACACTCTGCCCAGTGGGCTCTGGATGATGTCCTGATTGGTATGAATGACAGCTCCAGAACAGGTTTCCATGACAAGTTTGACGGCACAACACCTCTGAGACACAACTGGTACCGCATTCAGGGCGGGGAGGTGACTGTGGACTGTTTGTCACTGGACACAGCACTTACCTTCAACTCTGAGGCCATTGATAGTGAGTCACACAAACACAATGGTGCATATACTAAGAGAAAAGGGCTTATGACTGGAGGGTTGTGTTAGTCTTAATCGCTAGACCAGCTCGGAAAATGAAGGAGTAACTCTCTGCTCCCTCAACAATCACTGTCAAGTGGCCCCTGAGTAAGACACTTAACAGCTAACAGTGTCAGTGAAGCTGCAGTGTTTGTAGTGAACAGCCCCGTATGAATGTGTTAAAAGTGAATGAATGTAAAGCAGGCAAAACTGCTCATTTAACTTAGCATGAAAAAGTGTGGGGGGGAATAAAAATTATACATTCATGTTCATGGCTTAACACTTCCAGTATATCACAGACACATATTCACAAACATGTACTGGAGCAAACCACATAAATGGCCGAACAGCGACATCACAGTATCACACGCACAATAGGCGGAAATTGAATCACCCATTTACTGTGGCGCCATGGGTCCTGCATTATTAATGACAGCAAACCTGATTGAACATCCTGCCTGTTATTTATGCTAGCATCAAGCTGTGAGCAGATTTACTTTGCGCAAATATTACATTATAACTGGGCTCATTCATTAAGAGTGCACAGCAAGAGCAATTTGGCAACACATTTATAAACATAGAGCTCCCGTGTGCCAGTGTGAACACATAAAGCACCGATCGTCAAATTCAATGGCTGCTCTCATATGCGCTGAAATGTCCTTAGTTATACAAATTATAACCAGAGCTTTATTTGCATGTGCATTCGGACTTGTAATAGCTTTGTTTTTTCGGTGTAAACTTTTCATTTAATACTTAATACTGAGAATGAGATTGATTTTAGATGTTGTTATAAATATGTCAATTCTAGTTTCAATTCAGTTAACTTTAATTTTCAGTATGTTGACCATGTATTACTCCAGCCAGCTTAAACTTACTGATTTACTTATGTGTGTTATTAAAGCATTGCTGAAGTATGGTTAAATGTCTGAGAAGTTGCTGCTAGCAAATGTTTGACATTTTTGCTTAAAAATTTACTGAAATGATTATTCAGTTATTAAAATGGTAAACGACTAATTTTTCTGTCGCTCAACTTATCATATAATTCACTAATCATTGCAGCTCTAGTTTACATTGTAACCTGGCGTAGACACTAGAGTCAATAAATGCCAAAAAATGTAATGTTGCTTTTACACTGTGCTTGCAGAGAAGCCAAGGTATGCAGAGAGCTGGGACTTTGAGGTCTCAGGCTCATCCTTCCTGCAGTTTGAGCTGAGTATGGGCTGCAGTAAGTCCACTTCATTTTCCCACGGTGTGCGGTTGGAGTACTCCACAGACTGTGGTCGTCACTGGTCCCTCATCACCCCAGAGTGTGTTCCCCCAGCTATCGGCTGCGCCGGTTACACTCAGAGTTCCATTTATACCTCAACCCAGTACAAACACTGGAGGAGGATCACTGTGTACCTGCCCAGCGCTGCTAAGTATGTCTTTTTCACAGTTTATGCCCCAAATTAGTAAAAAAAAATATTGGTATATTTGCTGAAACTGCATTTACACCAGAAGTACCACTTCTCTGAAACTTGCTGCTGAATCCTCCAGCTCCCCCAGAACTCGTTTCCGTTGGATCCAAACCCATTTCACCCCCGGGGCTGAAGGTTGGGCTCTGGATAACGTATTACTTGCGCCTGGTTGCCCATGGATGTGCTCAGGACATGGTCTGTGTGACAACGGACGATGTGTGTAAGTAAAACTAGCCTGTACTCACAGCTGATTAATTTTAATCTTTGCCTATTTTTATGCTTATTTTTGCCTATATGTTAGTTTTCCTTACTTTTTTCTCTGATACTAACACAGGTGTGATAAGGGTTATGGAGGGGCGCATTGTGTGCCCTTAGTCCCCCTGCCATCTGTACTGAGAGAGGACTTTAATGAGAACCTGCAGCAGGAGACCTGGCCTGAGGCGTATGGAGCAGAGAGGGGAACTCTGAGTGGAGAGCCTCTGAAATCTGGCACTGCCCTTATTTTTAAAGGGGTACGGGTCTTAAACATCTTGCAGAAAGAATTTAGTGTTAGAATACAACTATATCACATAGCCACAGTTTTAAAACGATCACTAACTGCTCCGAACCGAACTCTATAATCTGTTTGTTTGCAGGATGGCCTGCGTATGATAGTGTCACGGGATCTGGATTGCACAAACACTCTCTACATCCAATTCTCATTCAAATTCATCACTAAAGGTACTACATACCTGACTGTTTGGTCTGATTTAGTTTAGTTAAAATGTATTTTTGTTAAACATGAATTAAACATTTTTCATTGTTTTTGTAATTGTTCACCTTGTGGCCTTTTCTAGGTGTCCCAGAGCGCTCGCACTCAGTGCTGCTGCAGTACTCGGTAAACGGAGGAATCAGCTGGCTACTGTTGGATGAGTTTTATTTCCCAGCTTCCACTGACACTCTGTTCCTCCACCTGCCGCTGCCAGCCAGCGCTCAGACCAACGCCACCCGCTTCCGACTTTGGCAGCCTTACAACAGCGGTGAGTGGACATCATCATTAACCAAAACCTACTCAAATAACTGGTATGATGTTCCTTTTCACCTCTCTCTTATCTGTTTATTTTTTCATTCATTACTGCACTTTTTCCATCTCCTCTTACTTTCCTTCTCCTTTTCTCTTTCCTACTATCTTGTAACAGTAATGTACAATTACACGGCCATCCCTAAGCCATATTTCCAGAGTGAATGTGTAATAATCTCCACATTTTTATGTCTTCAGGTAAGAAGGAGGAGGTGTGGGTGATAGATGATCTCATCATTGATGGCAGCTCCTTACACAACCCACCAGTAGTTATAGACAGCTTTGAGGAAGGCCCCAATGATTCCAACTGGCTGTTCTTTCCTGGGGGAAACACAGGCCTCTACTGCCCTTACCAGAAAACTGGCCTGTAAGGAATAAAGCACTTAACTTTGAATTTTTGCAATGACAATGTCTTGTTTTGCATATTCAGTTTTTATATAATGTCTGAGCCCAATGGTGATAACATTTGCAAAAAGATGTTTTTATCCTTGAGTAATCCTTGTGTTTGTGTGTGTTGCAGGGAAGAGGATGAGTCAGCCATGGTGTTTGTCTCCAGCGAGCTTGGAGAGCACTCCATTACCACCAGGGACATAGACGTAAATGAGAACACTATCATCCAGTTTGAGGTACACAAACACAGCCTTGATGACTTTTTTTTCCTGAATTTTTCTGAAAACAATTATAACACTCATTCAAGACATAAATCAGTGCTCGTCAGCTGCTCCTTCCACTGTTGGTTTGTGGAAAGATGTACTGGCCATAAAAACGTATTGCTAAGCAATGACTAATCCTATTTTTATTTCTCGCTTGACCCATCATTATATTTTACATAGATTAATTATTTCAAATCCTGTACTTTCTCTTTTATGTCCCATGCAGGGTGAGAGGGGTGGGGGATTGGACGGGGTTAGGTGTTCCTGGGCAATGTGAATTGTTTTATGTTGAATGACTGACTGCCCAACAAAATCAATGTACACTGAATTTAAAAAAATAAATAAATCAGTGCTTGTCATCTTACTGATGTCGTGTATATTTATTTATGTGTCTCCAGATTAATGTGGGTTGCACAAGTGAAAGCTCCTCTGCCCATCCAGTACGTCTCGAGTTCTCACGGGACTTTGGTGCCACGTGGCACCTTCTGGTGCCCCTGTGTGCCGGTGGGCCCCAACCCTCCTCACTATGCTCCACAGAGCTCCACCCTGCCAGCATCTATTTCCCTGGTACAACTCAGGGCTGGAGAAGAGAGGTCATCCACTTTGGCAAGCTGCGTCTCTGCGGGTAAACTTGCTTCACCATCTGCAGAAAAAAGAAAATTAAACAGGGAAACGTTTTCAAATTCAATTCAAATACTACTTTTAATATGCTTACAAGATGATATCTGTTTATTTCTATCTCTCTCATGTCCCTGCAGTTCAGTGAGGTTCCGTTGGTATCAGGGTTTCTTTTCAACTGGTTCCGCTCCTCCGACATGGGCACTAGACAATGTTTACATTGGTCCACAGTGTCAGGACATGTGCAATGGCCATGGAGCCTGTGTGGGTGGCACCCACTGTATGTGTGACCCTGGCTACTCTGGACCTGACTGCTCTGTGCCTGACACCCCCAACCCTGACTTCCTCAAGGAGGACTTTGAAGGTAAACCAACATCATACAAAAAGCTCACAGGAAGTGTATTGTTCATATATATGTGAATGAAGAACAGTAGATGGATTATGTATCTGTATAGTATTGATTGATCAGTCAGAGAAATCCAGCTATGATTTTTGACTAAAGCTGATCATGTGGTCATTACACTGTTACAGTAGCTTGTAGTCAATCTAGTGACCGTTTTGTCTGAAACAGAATATTATGTGTGCTGTTTAAGTTCATGGCTAAATTCCCATTCATCTATAATTATCTGAAAGATATTATATGTTTTTGATTATTTGGCATAGTAAAGTGAACTTTAGGAACCCCTTCAAGAGACTCTTTTCATTTTGAATTATTATTTCTTATTATTTTTATTATGTTTGTTTATGTTTATTATGTTTTCCTTTTTTTGTTAATATTTAAAGTATTTATGATTATGTGTTGGTTTAAATGTTACATGTAATATTGGGGTTTTTTTGTGTTTGTGTACATACATGTTCACTTCAGGGGGAGCTGTGGATGCTGAGCGTTTCAGACTACTGAGCGGTGGTAAACCATCCAGGAAATGTGGAATCATGTCCAGCGGGAACCACCTGTTCTTCAGCGAGGACGGCCTACGCATGTTGGTCACCAACGACATGGACCTGTCCAATGCCAGGTATAGTCACATCTAATCATTGCAATTTCACACAATGTCCCATTATATTTCACACAAGTACACCTTTAAATTGATGAGGTACAGTTGTCTGTAATAGCCTCATGTGTTAATGGCTTGTATCGGCAGGTTTGTTCAGTTCTTCCTGCGTCTTGGTTGTGGTAAGGCGGCTCCAGATCCTCGCTCTCAACCTGTTTTACTTCAGTTTTCTGTGGACGGAGGGCTGACGTGGGGCCTCCTCCAAGAATTTCTCTTCAGCAACAGCAGTAATCAGGCTCGTCTGGTGGCTCTGGAAATCCCACTGCGTGCCCGCACCCCATCCACCCGCCTCCGCTGGTGGCAGCCCACTGAGAATGGACACTTTTTCAGCCCATGGGTCATTGATCAGGTAAATTGAGCGAGGAGAGGAACCACCCGTTGCAATCCATCCATCCATCCATCCATCCATCAGTCTTTAAGTAATTGCCACTCAAGCATGGGATAATCATAGCTGTTATCCACCTAACTTTCATTCATTCTTTCATCCTACCCCTCTGATGGATTCCCTTTTGAATGTACAGTCTTTTCTTCTTTCTCCTCCTCTGTCAATTAGACATAAGAAAACAATCATATCATTCAATTATCTTTTTTCCAGGTGGTGGTAGGTGGCAGCGCCAGTGGCTGGGGGCCTCTGGAAGATGATTTCTCTTCAATCGATGGACGCTCATGGCTCCTCCACCCCGGAGGAACCCGGATGCCCGTTTGTGGCTCGGATGGACCTGCTTTCGCATTCATTGAGAAGTCCAACACTCGCTATGCTGTAACCACTGACATCAGTTTGGGTCAAGATGCCTTCATCCAGTTTGACTTCTCTGCCTCCTGCTCTGTCACCAACTCCTGCTACTGTAAGTTTAAGAAGTGTGAATAAGGCATGGTTATTGTCTGTATATGAAGAATGATGAGAGAGAATAGTAGATGTTCAGTGCATATTATATTGAAGTATGTTTCATTAGTTCTCAGATCTGATAATTTTCTCTAAGTAAATCAGCCATCTGTAATAAAAGAGTGTTAAACAGAACAGAGAGTTAAACAAAGATGTTAACATGAAAGAAGTCTGCACATTCTACAGTTTAGACTTTCAGCAGTTTGTTCATTTGCATTTTCATGAATATGCATGATGCTGATAATTGAGTCCTAATTAGTAATTCTCATTTTTTTCTCTGCAGCCGTAGAGCTGGAGTACTCTCTGGATCTAGGCCTGACTTGGCAGCCTGTGGTCAGAGACTGTCTGCCGACAAGCCCTGACTGTTCTTCTTACACCCTGCAACGGCTGCTGGTTTCTGATACGTACAACAAGTGGGGCCGTCTTACCCTTCCAATCCCATCATACGCAAGGTCAGCACCGCCCTGGACTTGACTCAGACACATGGAAAAACTGGCATTGCATATAACATATCCTGATTCAGCAGTGGCTGTGGTGTAGCTGCCCCTATGCAAACAGTTATACATTCTGATACAAATCAGTAATACAATGTCAGAATTTACTGTTTAATTCCATGCTATGTACATTTAACTTAACTTAATCTATGCTATATATCCATGACTTTCATTTATGTCTTTAGGTCTCCAGCCACAAGGTTCCGTTGGTTCCAGCAGGCTCCCTTTGACAAGCAGCAGACCTGGGCTCTTGATAACCTCTACATTGGAGATGGCTGCCCAGATATGTGTTCTGGACGTGGACGCTGCCAGCAGAGCTCCTGCGTGTAAGTTGCAGAAGTCTTTTTCATGCACACACTAATGTTTTACTAGAAATATCTTGAAGTATCCATTGGAGTGTCAGCTGCTAGGAATGTGCAATAATGTGTGAAACTGAAATAGAGAACTAAATGCCCTGTTTTGTTAAGCTTTGTCTAACTTTGTATAAAGTTACTTCAATTTATGTTTGTATTGTTTTTATATTGTTTGTGTATTGTTATTTATTTAAGTTAATAAACTAACTAACTAACTAACTAACTAACTAACTAACTAACTACAGTATAACTTGATGTCCAGCTTGTGTTTGAATCTGATTATTTTTATCTGTCTTCACCTTTCTCTCCAGGTGTGACCCAGAGTGGGGTGGAGAGTACTGTGATGAGCCTGTGGTTCCTCTGCCCTCCCAGCTGAAAGACAGCTTCAGTCGAGCTCCGTCGCTCAGCCATTGGCACGTACTCACTGGTGGGAAACTCAGCACCGTGTGTGGTGCTGTGGCCTCTGGAGCTGCTCTGCACTTCAGTGGAGTAAGTATCGACTGTCATTTGTCTTTCCTTCCCTTCTTCCCACAGTGTTTTTTTCTTTCTTACAATATTTTATATTATGAAACTTGTCACATCCAATGATGTAATGGAGGATGAATGCAATTACATGCAAAATAGAATTTTACATTTACAACCATGCTCTGCACTGTACTGGTTTACATATGTTAAAATGTACAACACATTTTCCCTCTCGTGCTTTTTCTTTTTTTAAATGATCTTAATATCGTGTTGTGTATTAACTCGACTTCCACTCATGCTATATAAAGCTAGCAAAAAAATTGGCAGGATCTGATTAAATTTAGTAAAAACAGACACAGATAGTTTGACAAGATGAAGACATCCAAAAGTATATGAAAGGTGCTGCTTAAAATATCAATAAAAGACCAAAAAGTAGCTGTCAGCCCTTTTGTACAGCTTAACTTTTCCCAAGGCACTTTGGGCAGTGCTGTAAATGGATGATTAACTTGGATTTATTGACAGGCTGATCTTAATGTAGATGGACGCCCTGCCAGAGAAACCTTTTAAGAGCAGTTTTTCAAAGACTACAATTTATCTGTATCAAGACTGCTCTGGTTAGAGCTGACACTTCCACTCACATATTTAGACTTAAGTCAGTTTTATTATTCTGTTTATGTTCCAGGAATGCTCGCTGTAGTAACAAGCAACATAGCAGATCATGTTTTAAACTTGTCATTTGTTTCTGGAAGGATGAAACATAGATAAACAGAGAATGGCAGATAGACAGACATCCATCCATCACAGCTCAGACTACGCTTCAGCTACATTTCTCCATGTGTCTGTGCACAGAGTTGCAGCCGTCAGCTGGTGACAGTGGACCTGAACCTGACCAACGCTGAGTTCATCCAGTTCTACTTCATGTACGGCTGCATGATCCCGCCTAGCAACCGTAACCAGGGTGTGCTTCTGGAGTACAGCTTGAATGGAGGAATCAACTGGCATCTACTGACAGAGATCTTCTATGATCTGTACACAAAGCCTGGGTGAGCTCCTATTATATTAACAATGGCCTACATATGCATGTTGTCATGGTGAAGAGTTTTTTTCAGATTTGAACTGAGCTGACCAACTGGTGCATTGTGGTAAAACTGAATATTAGCAGAGTGAAGCAGCATATCTGTAACTTTCTGTATGTTTTTTGCCTGTGTTCAGGTTTGTGAATGTGCTGCTGCCCCCTGCTGCCCGTCAGGAAGGAGTGCGTGTGCGCTGGTGGCAGCCACAGCATGAAGGGGTAGACCACAGTGATTGGGCTCTGGATAATGTCCTCATCGCAGGCTCAGACCCACGGGCGCAGATATCTGACACATTTGGCGGGGTGGCACTGCCCAACCATGAGAGAGCTCCTGCTGATGAGACCTCAGGAAGGATCGGTCAGCTGGGCGAGCAGGAGGAAACACCCATAGGTACAGGAGAATTAGACTAGGGATTTGAATCAGTGCCTCCATTAAACAATAATAAAATAATAATAGCATATTTTCTTTACTTCTAAACACAACCTCTTATTTCTCTTTTTTTTCTCTGTCTTTTTTCATGTTTTTGTTCTCAGTGAGCGATCATTGGTTGTTCTCGGAGGACTGCTCAGTACAGCGTTTCTGCAGCTCTCCTGATGGGGTGATGGTGTGCGGCAGTGCTGATGGGCGAGAGGTCTATGCTGTCACACATGATATTATTCCTGACAAGGGCTGGGTCATGCAGTTCAAGGTAACTAATGAGTCTAAAATGACACATAGTCCATAACAATTTGTTTCTGTTGTGCGTTGTCCTGTAGTGTAATAAAGTAATTTTAACATACTGTGTTTACATATGAATTTAAGTAGGAAGACATATTCTTTTCTGATGATGGAATCACAACGTTAAGTCATGTGTGTTTATTTAGATCGCGGTAGGCTGCAGTGTGCCTGAGCGCCATGCAGACAGGCAGGTTCATGTTCAGTATTCAGTGGACTTTGGAGTGACCTGGAAGTACCTGGTGCCCCAGTGCCTCCCTGCTGACCCCCGCTGTGGAGGTCAGGTCTCTCAGCCGTCAGTCTTCTTCCCTGCTGAAGGCTGGAAGAGGGCTGTCTATCCCCTGCCTGACAGCCTGGCTGACACGTAAGTCAGCCATATGCTTTGGACTGCACATACAGTAGTGTTTCATATTTAATGCTTCATCACGGCATGCATGACTTAAATTATTGAAAACTTAACTTATTGTTGCTATATCAATTATTAAAAGCATTGTCATATAAATCATGGAAATGGTATACATGTATTTTGACTAACCTCTCTACATCACCAACAACATTTAGCCTTATTTTCCCGTCCCTTAGTGCAGTGCGGTTCAGGTTTTACCAGCAGCACTCAGACATTCAGTGGGGTGTGGAGAACTTTTACATTGGACCAGCATGTGACAGCCACTGTGGGGGACATGGAGACTGTTTGGATCAGCGCTGTCTCTGTGACCCAGGATTCACTGGACCAAACTGTTATGCCAGCACTGCTCTAAAGGTAGAGTCTGGCTCTCACTCAGTTTTTTCCAAAAAAGTGAATAACAGATTAGAAAGTGTATGATGTGTTGAACTTAACTGTTTGATATACTCCATTATTCAGTTATGTGTGTCTTTTTTCTGTAGGCATCTCTGAAGGAACGATTTGACTGGGAAGGGACAGCAGGGCCTCAGTGGCAGGTGCTGGAGGGCGGTAGACCCTGTACAGACTGTGGTGTGTTGGTAGAGGGAACAGCCCTGTACTTTGGAGGGGCTGATGCCCGACAAGCTGTCACTGCTGATCTGGACCTCCGCGGAGCCAAGTCAGTATTTAACTTCTTCTAACTATCTTTAAATATTGTACTACTTAAAGCGAATTATGAACTCCTTTTTTGTGGATAGGTTTGTGGAGTACTGGGCCAGGATTGGAAGTGAAGATAACATGACCATGTGCCATCGTCCAACTTGTCGTAAAGAGGGAGTGCTGCTGGACTACTCTACTGATGGAGGTGCATTAACAACATGCATGTAATGCGTTGTGTATTTTTGTGTTTTGTGTCTTTTTTTTCATTTTCTCAATTTGTCCATATCTGTTCCTCAGGTGTGTCCTGGACGCTGCTGCATGAGATGGACTACTTGAAGTATGTGTCAGTGAGGAGAGATTACATTGTCCTCCCAGAGGGAGCTCTGACCAATGCTACTCGCCTGCGCTGGTGGCAGCCATTTACTATTTCCTCTGGCCTGGCTACCCCGAGCCTGGAAAGAGCCCAGTGGGCTATTGACAACATTTTGGTGGGAGGTTCAGACATCAATCCATCCACACTGCTGGACACCTTTGATGATGGTGAGTTTGTTAAAGTAATCAGAAGATGAAAACTTTGGTGTCAAGACAACAAAATGATCAGTAACAAGTCAATTGAAACTCCCTCCTCTTTTTGTTTATTTGCCATTCACTAGAGGGTGTTTCTCATGAGGAAAGCTGGAGTTTCTACCCTAACGCTGTGCGTACAGCTGGCTTCTGTGGGAACCCCTCATTCCATCTGTACTGGCCAAACAAGAACCAAGACAGGACACACAACATTCTGGCCACTCGAGAACTCATAGTACAACCTGGATATATTTTACAGTTCAAGGTACAATACTGCCAGACGGCTAAATAGCTAAAAACACAGCTGTCGTTCTTCTTGCACACAACTTAAGTCCTTTCCATCTCTCCCACTGCTGCAGATTGTTGTTGGTTGTGAGGCAGACACCTGTGAAGACCATCATTCTGTCCTGCTGCAGTACAGGAAGGATGCAAGGTAAAGAAAACAAAACAAGGAGAGACCCCCATTGTTTAAAGGAACACAATTTCACTGTTATAATCCAACTACGTGCAATGTTCTTTGCTTGTCTGAGCTCATTTTCTTATTTATGGTGTATCATTCCTGTCTCAGGGAACTGTCAAATTGTAGTCAATGCATGAAGATTTTTCCAGCTGTGATGGAAATAGATATTAATGAGCTAAACCAGTACCTGACCTGACAACCAGTCAGAACAAGTGGTGCCATGATCTAAAACATAATTGTTAAATGCCAGGTCTTAGATATAAGACTGTGCCTTATTACCTTTTAAATATCATTTGAAATGTTTTTGTTTGCTCCCACTCTTTCCTTTCAGGTCTGACTCTTGGCAGCTGGTACAGTCTGAGTGTCTCCCCTCCTCAGTCAACAATGTGGGCTGTTCTCCCTTCCAGTTCCATGAGTCCACAATCTTTAGTCCAGTAAACAGCTCAACATGGACCAGGGTCACTGTCCAACTGCCTGACCATGTCTCCTCAGGGTAGGAGGCGCATATTTTATTTTTGTGATTTACAGTGGAACATAGCATGACTTCACACTGGTTCCTTTTTTTCTACAACTGTTGCAACTGTGTAAATGGCCTGCATTTATGTAATGCCTTTGTGTTCTTCTGGTCACTTAAAGTGCTTTTACACTATATGCCACATTCACCCATTCGCACACATGATGACAGAGGCTGCCATGCAAAGTGCCCGCTCATCAGGAGGAGTTCCTAATTATTTACACACACTCTCAGACAACCTACCTTTTGTAAATTGTTGTATATTTACAGGGCTACACAGTTCCGCTGGATTCAGATGGACGGGACAGGAGAGCGGCAGAGCTGGGGAGTGGACCATGTTTACATTGGGGAGGCTTGCCCAAGACTCTGCAGCGGCCACGGCTACTGTACAAATGGAGTGGTCTGCATCTGTGATGAGGGACACCATGGTGGGCCATGGACAGCATATCATATTCAAACCAATTCAATTCTTCAGAATGTATACTGTTCAGAGATGTATTAGGTGGAGTTATGTTATGTTTGGGCTTATATGCAGGTGAACAAAGTGAAAAGATTAAAATGGAGAAATCGTTTCCATGTTATTGAGACAGTCCATGACAGTTGCTGAAAAAATGCACTTTATACTCTTTATTCTTCATTTTAGATCAATAAAAAACCAACATGAACAATTCTATTCCCCCAATTTCATCACTCTCCCTCTGCTTCCTCCTCTCTTTTTCTTCTCATTACACCTTAACAGGTGACGACTGCTCCCTCTCCAGCAGTGACCTACCCAGTTCCATCAAGGACAACTTTGAGTCCGGCAGTGTGTCTCAGGAGAGTTGGCAGCTGATCCAGGGTGGCGGAGTGGGCAGCGGCTGTGGGCAGTTGTCACCGCACGCCCACGGAGACTCACTCTACTTCAATGGCTGTAAGATGAGGCAGGCTGTTACCAAACCACTGGACCTCACTAGAGCCAGGTACAGGTATTACCATAGTATACTCAAACTAATCATGCACACATACACCTACCTACCTCATAGCTGCAGCAGTTAAGTTTCCTCCGCTTTAGGCACATTATATTAAATCTGTAATATTTTCATTTCTAACTTCCTGCCTTTACCATCCCTTCTCTTTCTCCTTACAGTAAGATCATGTTTGTACTGCAGATTGGCAGCGTGGCACAGACAGACAGCTGTAACATAGCTCTGGACCAGGCTGACACAGTAGATCGAGCTGTGCTGCTGCAATACAGCGTCAACAATGGAGTCAGCTGGCACGTAATCGCCCAGCACCAGCCCAAAGACTTCATAAAGGCTCAGAGAGTCTCCTACAACATTCCACTGTGAGTGATGCATAGACATACAGAAACATGAAGATAGACATGCCATTTAAACTGTATCAATTTTTATTAGGTACCATTTATAAAGGGTTTAACTACCCTAACCAAATTCTTCACAAATGCTTTATTAATGTAAAGAATAATGAGTTTTTCATTTAAGTAATCCAGTGGATATTTATACATTTTGATAGGTTGTTCATGGATAATAAACTTCCATCACTTCCAACTTATAAACCCTTCAAAAAGGGAGCCTTATTAGAAACTCTTTAACCAGTGTGGTAAATACCACTTGGCTGGCATGAAGCTACTGATATACTTGTTGACCCTCACAAGTTGACCCTCACCTCACAATGTTTCCATGGTCTCTCCAGAGAGGCGAGGGTTAAAGGGGTGATGCTGCGATGGTGGCAGCCACGTCACGACGGTGTGGGACACGACCAGTGGGCGTTGGACCATGTGGAAGTAGTTCTGTGAGTACCCAATTCCCAGCCAGCCCCGGCACCCCAGACTGGCCCCCAACAGAGCCCCAATCTGCCCCTGCCTCTACCTCTGCCTGAGCAACACCTGTAGAAATGGTCCCATCTACTCCACACAAACACAGGAATACAGTTTACACTTAGACAAAAGCACATCTACATGTGCATATCTAGTGACTACCAACCACCTACAATGAACTTCTCAGCAGTCAATCGTTTATCTTCTCATGGTGTCAGACAAGCAGGGTAGAAAAATGACTGCAGTGTGCTTTGCTTCGAAGGGTTTTGTCTGTGGATGGCTGTTCTGTGTACGACAGATTAACTCCTGCTGTCAAATCATCATATTTTCAGTGTCTTGTAGAAGCCATGAATCTCCCAGATAAAAGTTTTCCACTGAAATGTCTGCAGTTCTATAAAATGTGTTTATATGTCTTGAGTAATATAATACTTTAAGATTTATTTAAATAAAACAATTAAAGTCATACATTTAAAAGTCTTTAGAAAGTTGATATTTGTTTTTGGACTGAAGCACTCATTAGATGTGAAGCATTCATTCACATATCTGTTAATGAATGTATTCACTTATTTACTGTTAGCCTGTCTGCCTCCAGTGGCCCTTAAAAGTTATGGCAGAGAGCACTTAAACAAGATCATTCTCCTCTGTACAATACTGGAAACTGTGAAGGTAGCTTCACATCTATGACACTGTGTTTGTCCTACTGTGACGTCGTAATGTTGTTTTCATGTCATATCAAAAAATGGTCCAACATTTTTCTTTTACTGAGAAAACATTTTCTTGCAAATTCTTAAATTTGATTCGACAGAAATTGCCCTGCACTGGTTCACTGATTGTCTTTCACTTTCTTTCCATTTTTACTGTTTTATTAGCATTTTAGTTTGTCACCAGGATCATTAAACATTTTCTCCATGTGGAAGACAATTCCAGTTTCAAATAGAGCTTAAAAATGGCAGAACTAAAAATTCTGCAGGGCACTGAAGATATCATATACATGGCCTCTACTCAGCTAGCATATTCTTAACATAACAATACCATAAAGCATTTTGGATGCATTTTCTGCATGTCGCTGTGGGTATCAGAGCAATGTTCCATCTGATGTGGGTGTTGATTGTTCATTCAGATGTACCCAATGCATTTCAAACGCTGCATACAACAGTCATATAAGGCCTATCATGTACAATTGGTACACATACAAAACTGCACACATACACACTAACCTGAGCTGTCCCCTGGTCTATGTGGCCGTGACCTGTCCCACTCCCTCCCCTGCACCCGCACAGTTTTCAACAGTGTCTGCTGAAAAGAGTGATCGTAATCCTCACACTTTGCTCTGTTGTTTATTTCTCTCTGTTCACCACTCCTCCACTCCTTCACACATTCTTCCTCTCACTCCTACTCCTGCTCAATCTTTTCTTTTGCTCCACGCGCCTTTCCTCCCCGCTGCTTTATGTCAACGACGTGTTTGATCATGTGGTCATGTTCCCTCCTCTGCTTGTGCTGCATCCTATCCTACCTTACTCCCTCCTCCTCACCCTCCTTTTTCCTAACTTTCTTCCTTTCGTTCAACCTTTCCTTGCTCCAAACTCCCTCTTTTCCTCTTTATCTTTTTCTTCTCCGATTCTGGCATTATACAACGGATGGATTACTGCTGTATATCTTGCTCTGTCTTCACCTCTACCTGTGGTTTTCTCTCACTGTCACTTCATCTGTATTACATTTCTCTGCTGTCTCTCACTTAATCTCCACCAAATCAACTTCCCCTCTGCTTCTCTCATCATCTTTCTTCTTCATTCTGTCTGTCTTCCCGCTCACTCTCACTTCTTCTTTGAACCTTTGACTATTTTTCTGCCTCTCCTCTCTCCTCCCTTCTCCCCACTTTGGGCCCCTGCCTCCCCAGGCCGGGGCTCCTACCCCCCCAGACCTTTCTGCGAGACAGCAGCCCTCTCCTCCTGCCTCTCCCCTCTCGCGCTCTAACCTCTGCTCTCTTCTGTATTCTGCTCCCTCTGGCATGGCTGTAGTGTCAGGTAAGTTCTCCGCCTCTTCCTGAATGCAGCCCCCTCCCTCACCTCCCCTCCCAACCCTTCTTCTCCTTATTACACTGCGCACACCCTCCCTCAGTTTCACTCAACACCCAGCACTCCTCATCATCACAGTCATCTCCATGCTCTCGCTTTAACACGAACCCCAGGCAGGTCAAAAAGCAGGCCAGCTGCTCACAGTGTCCAGGTGGATGCTCACTGACAAAATGATGTCAGCACAGGAAGAAAAACAATACCCATTATAACACTGTGGATGGAGTGATAAACAGAGCAATAAATTCTTGAGGTGGTGGAAAAATTTGTATTTCACACTTTCAAAACATGTTCCCTAAAACAGTTCAACATGAACATCAAGAACATCAACAGATGAGAAAGAAACCATGTTAAATGGCTTTGATTTTGATTGTGCACTTTACATTCTCCTTGAGACATTTTTGGTGAACTTACACAAATATCAGTGGTACCGTGTTTGTGTGTTTATGTGTGATGTAATCCATCACTAAACCTTTATGTTTGTTTTGTTCTTGCTACCTCCTCTACTAAAAGGTTTTCTAGTGTTTTTGAACTGGCTGCCAATGTACAAGCTGACACACTAAAATTCAGTGGTCCCACTTTAAAAATAGCGTACTGTTTGTAGGTCCAGCATTTATCTCACTCAAGCCCAAGCACTGAAAGACTTTTTTTTTTCATTCATACATCAACATCAGCTCTAATGCAGGGCATCATGCATGCTTAAATCCAAATGAAGAAACATTTGGGTGGAGAGTTTCATCCGACTTACCTGCTCCATCCAGTTCCTTGCATGGCTTTACAGATCGACTGTTGCAACAGATCTTCATCCGTTTTCCACTCATGGCTGTCTGTCTTTGGACAAATGAAACAACATGACCCTGAGCCAGGAACTCCCTCCTCACTGCCCTCTGGTTTCTGTCCAAAAATCCGAAACATATAAGTGTGCACTCACACACACTTCATCACTTAAAGACATCCAGGTTACTAGCTTTGCCTCACATTCACCTTTACGCTTTCACCTTCACTGCATCAACCATCACACACACACACACACACACACACACACACACACACACACACACACACACACACACACACACACTCACACACATACACACACACACACACACACATCATCTCCAACCCTCCCCTACCCCTCCTGATCCCCTACCCCCCACCCCACCCGCTTCGCAGAGGCCCTGCCTGCCCTGGCTGCACTCCTGGCTCACTGGCACCGCCCTGCTGGATGGAAGAGGCAATGAACAGGCTAAACAAGAGCGATCTTCCAAAGCTTTTCTCTGTGTCTTCTAGTTTCAAAACCACCCCCTTCTCTGCTCACCACCATGCACTTTTATGACTTTGTTTTAGTCCTTTTCCTTTTCTCCCAGTGATGGCTGTTAACTCTGACCTCAAACACTCAGTGTCAGAGTTTCCCTCTAGTATGTGGTAGTATGTTTGTAGATTCTGTGTCCCATGTCTTGTCCTGTGATATTTGGTCTGCCATTGGATACATGTAGCTAGTTCTACCACCGTGTTCACCGTATAGCTGCCTCTCATTTGTACAGAGCATAAACAAATCCAGTTTTGTAGAGTAGCGCCACCCATTCTCCGAGCCATGAAGACCCATACAGCTGTTGAGTGTTTGAGGTTATGGCTGAAACATGGTTGAAAAAGCCAGCATGAACCAGGATGTGAGAGTGTATAGTAGCTGCATTTGACCCATCCGTGTGTTTGCGTGCATGGATGAGAGTGTGTGCATGGGAATGTGTGGATTTTCAGTGCCCTTATCTCGGTCACTAACGTTCACACCTCTCTTTCCCTCCCTCTTTCACTCTCTTTGTATCCCTGCAGCACCCGTAAACAAAACTACATGATGAACTTTGCCAGACAGACCGGCGTGCGCCACTACTACAGCCGCAAGCGGCGGGCACTGCGACAGCATGCCTGAACGCACCGAGAAGGGATTCGCCCTTTGACCTGCCAATCACACATCGACTCGCCACACACATCCTTTTTCTCCTGACGACATATCTCCCTGTCGAGTCCCATCCACCAGTGGATTCCAGTCAGCCTTAGACTACCCTTACCCCTCTCCCACTACCCTCTGCCAGAAACATGGGCCATCCAATCAGTTTACGCTTCAGCCAATCAAGGCCTTCCCAACCACATGTGTCGGCGGGAATGAAAGGAAAGAAAGGAGTGAAGCGGCCATTTTGTTTACTTTTTTCCATGGACGGTCGGGGTTTCTAGTTGTTTTCTAAATGTTGCTGTGGTTCCTCTGATATCCCTCCATCTGGCTTACTCCCCTCCCGTCACTCCGCCTTCCTCTCCTCACCCTCCTTTTCCTACCACACTGTGAAATTGAGAGATAATATATCACTGCTGAACTGACCAGCCGATTGGAGTTTCCTCCCAGTTACAACTGAGCCGCCAGGGGGAGGACCGCTCCACTGCCGCCAACCAGTACGCAAGGAGAGAAAGACCACAATGATGATACTGACCATTACGAGGAAAAACGGTGACAAAGAAGCTGAAAAAAAAAGAAAAGGAAAAAAAAGAAAACTGTGTTCTTGCTGTTCTGTGTGTCTGTGGGTTCTTTTTGTGATGAGTTGACTGTGGTGTTCTGTTCATTTGTTTGTTCGTTTTCTACTAATTCATATGCTTTTAAGGGGGGAGGGGGGTGCTGGGTTCTGTTTCCTTTTCCTCGTTTATCTGGAACGGATGTGGGAAGGGCGGGAAAAGCCCCGCCTCCACAGTAAAAAGGAACAAAAGAACGAATTGCACGATGGGGAAAGGAGAAAATAAGAAAAAATTAAAGACTGAACAATGATTTTTGTTTTTTTTATCATTTTTTATATATGTTGGTTCCCGAAAATACAGATATTTATGGTAAATGGTTCTTCACGTAACCTATTTAAGATGCACTGTGCGTGAAATGTATGTTATTTTCTAGTGTTAAGTTATTAGGCAGTCGAGTCAGGCTCTCAGACTGCATCATCTCCCCTCTTCCTTCTCTTCCCTCTTCTCTTGTGCTGTTATCCCATCCCCCCGTCCCCCTTCTCTCTCTCTCTCTCTCTCTCTGCTGATTTCTGATACCTGGAGGTGAGGCTCTATTAGTGTTGTTTTTTGAAGTCTGTGTAATATGGACCCTCTGCCCTCAGTGTAACTCCAGTATAGCAATCACCTGTATATATATGTATATCCACTATGGGGAGACCCAGCAGCCTTATAAAAGGGAAATAAAGAACTGTCCAAACCTCATACTGTACACATTGCTTGAGCTGCTCTTTTTCATACTTAGGATAAGAAGAAGGATAAGACTGGCATTAATCTATACTTTTTGCTGTCAAAAAATCCCATGAAAAGGCAGAGACCATCTAAATCCTGCTCTGAGTAGTATTCAACTTATTCACCCTGTTAATGACATTCAGCTCTAAGCACACTTGTTCCAGCTGAAGACATACAAGCTTTTAGCAAATGTTACTCAGACAGGAGTAAATTGTATATTTGTTGGGGACTATTTTCAACCGCAGATACAAAGTTACTAAATACACTCTTGGTGTACTAGTCAGTATTCATGGCAGCAGTGTTTAATGTGGAAATGACTCAAAATAAGATTTAGTGCCCATGTTAATGTCACGAAGCACCATGTAACCCAGTGCAATGGTGTGGCTCTTTGCAACAACAGAGGTCTGTGGGACTGAGGAATAAACATCTGGTTACAGAGGAAATACTTGTTAGCAGGATCAATTTCTAGTTGTGTGATTACAGCAGCAATCACGCACCACTGATGAACAGAAATTGGTGACGATATATATTCCGATGACAGTACATTTTTATCTCCTACACATTACGTTATGTAGCTTGTGTTTGAATTCATTTGAACGAATCACTTGTTAGTTTGAATTCATTCAAACTTGACTTTTTGAAGCCCTTCTCAGCAGTATGTGACATCATCAGGCACAGTGGAAAGCAGATATATTTAGACCAGATTTCGCTCCCAAGATGTTTCACCTCAAACAAGCCTCCTCTCTCTCAAAATGTAAACATATTTCCCATAGGAGTTACAGTGTTTGAGATCTAAACCTTAATTGATAGGGAAAGCGCTGTCTCACTCTCATTAACTGCAATACAAACTGCAGGTGGTCCCTCCTGTTTCTTTACAGATATTTTACTGTACAGTATATGCTTGTTCTCAGCTAATCCTGCTGCCACTAATGATGTACACATTTCTGGGCTACAAACTTTAGTTTTAGGAAAATCAGTTTCTGCTCAACAAACTTGTTCTTAATATGTCAGGGTTAGTTTTCCAGCTCAGTGGTTTAAGCACTGTTCTCATGTTCAGCTTCCCTATGAGATTACAAGGTTGAGGATTTGATCTCCGCTCCTGGCAAGACTTTATAAGGAAATGCAGACACAGAGACACACAGCTGGTTCCAAGTACAGTACAAGTGCATTCAAACCTTCAGTGGCCTCAGGTGTCATTCACAATTCGAAATCGTTTCAGTCTCTTTTGCTGAAATCAATTGATAGATATAGGCCACATGTGCCGATAAAATGTTTGTCATTTCACATTTCTTGGAAAATGCAGTTTGTGCTTCTTATTGTGCATATTTTTTCAATTTTCATCAAACCCTGAAGACCCTGAACAAAACTTTTCTACTGTTTCTCTTTAAATTTGTTACTATCTTTGTTGATGTGCTCTAATAAACATAAACCATTATATCTCTTAATTGCATCATTAGGTAGCAACTAAGTTTGGCAATGCAGAACAGTCAGGCATGCTGAAGAAGTCTGTAAAATTTGATATAATTTCACCTATAGGTGAAGCTACAAGATATTAAAAATCGCTGCTGGAGCAGGAGCTTGCAGTCTAATCACCTGGCAGCAATCATACACATTTTCTTTGGGAAACACATTCTAGATTAACCTTTTCATGAGATGTATTTACAATAATACATGTGTCAGGTATATGCATGTGTGCTGGTGAGAGAATATTACAATGCAATATTATTTCTTTAAAAAAACATTTATTTTATGGACACTCAGATATTCTAAAAACAGATTGTTGCTAAGACAACATAAAAATGTAAAATAAACAACAGTTGAGATCTCTTCCATCACCTTGGTGCACACCTCAGTGTCCTCAGACTGGGTATTTGCCACATAATTCTGCAGACCTTCAGCATTACTCCATGCTGAGGCTGCAGATATGCCACTTTTTGTTGACCAACATGAGCATCTTCATCTAACATAAACCACTAATGGTGCTCATAATATTCTGCATCAGGTGTCTTTAGTCACAAGCCTGCTATCACAGCTACAGTCACAAGTGTAACAGTGATGGAGAGTTTGGCTGTGACACTCTGGCATGAGTTACAGTACGGCCGATCACAGCAGGTGTAGCTCATGTCGTAGGTGGTTCCTCTGACCTGGAGACTGTCCACCTGGCTGCAGTTCTTCTCCGCCATGCAGCCCCGGAGCGACAGGGCACTATGATTGCCGTAGCAACCATTTCCCTTAAAGCACACCTCATCAGGAGGGCACTCTGTCTCGATTAGCTCAAATTTCCACTTGTTCTCCAGGATGGGGCTGTAGTAGCAGGGCAGGTTGTAACAGAGCAGCGACGGGAGAAGGTAGAACCACAACACAGAAACATGCAGGAGCTGCAACATGTTCAGCCTGCAAGGACAAGAGAGGCCTGTTTTACTGATTTGAACTAACATTGTGGATATAAACTCATAGAAGAGTTCTACAGCAAGTTAATATTACTCCCTTGCATAAACTTGGGGAACAGTCCAAATCAATGCAGCAGAGGCTGAGATATCTTAACTTTTAACTTGAAAAACACCTGTTCCTACTATTCACATTGAGCCTCCTGTCTTCACATAGTCAGGTTTTTCTTGGCAAGCACTTTCATGTCAGACTTGACAAAGCTTCTCCAGAAGTCCCTTTTTTCATAGGCTGTGTAGTAATCAACATGAATAGAATATTGACTTTGACATAAAAATACCTTAAATCATATTTTTCACTTGTTGTCCCACTGTTTGATGTTTTTCATCTTTTAAGAACGTTTATTATTGAAACTATAGACATTTAGCAAGTTAATTGACATTTCTTAGCCATGCAACACAGGTGTTAATGATTTCTACTGATTCTCACATTTAAAATGTTGATAAGGTTGTTTTGGTGGAAAGTGATTCCAGAGAGATAATTTCAGCATGTGACTTTACAGACAAAATGTCAAGACTCACATTCTACAGATTTTTTACTCCAGTCAAACCTTTTCAGAGCTTCGTCTGATGAATCTCACTGCTGACCCCAGATCTTCCTGCACAGGCCACACCCTCCAACACACCTGCTTATTAAATCTACACAGACCTAGTGGGAGGTTAAATATGGTGCTTTTTATTTTTGCTGCATTCATTAATAACCACATAAATGATAATCATCAGAATGTAGTCATTGAAATATACCAGGAGGAGGGCTGACAAGTCCACCTTTTTCTCTCTGGAGCAAAACTTTATAATAAACAGCAAAAATACTAATCGCAGTGTAAACATGATGAAATCAGACTCTGGTAAGTGCCTATGGCTAACAGGCCTCTCCACAGTCTTCAGTACTATTAGGTCAACTATGATGCAGAGGTAGATAATACAGAGGTGCTTGATGATGTGTAATTTGCACATGAATCCCAAAGTTTCTCCCCAAGAGGGTGAGTGTTGTTGGTGTAATCTGTTTTGCCTTTGATCAGTAGCTTTTTCAGACTGATGTCAGGCTTTGGCGGTCCATTACATTTGTCATTGCAGCAGCAGGTGTGGCTGACATTGAACTTGACTCCCTGATAAGAGAGGATTTCAGTAGAATCACAGAGCTCACTGTCCACACAGGCCTGAGCGGACAGGATGTGTATAGAGCCGAAGTGGCCCCTGGAACTGGAACAGCGCTGATTGGGCAGACACTGGCTGGTGATGTTGGGGCAGGACTTGCCTTTGTGCTGCAAAGGACAGTAGAAACATAGCAGGCCATCCAGGGTGAAGGCTGGGAGAACCAGAGCTGCTGCCAACAAGATGGAGGTCAGGAAGCAGTGTGGACCCAGCAGATGAATGTTTGGGCTAATGTAAATCCACACACACAAAGTTAAACACAGATTGCAAACATCAGTAAGTGAGATAGTGTAGATGTGTTGTTCACCTCTGGTTTCTTTGTGATCCCATCCTCTTGAATGTAAAAACCTCCATGAACACATGAAGTTTCAACCTGAGGAACCTCCAAAATAAGCAAAACCACTGATTACCAAGCAGAAACAGGTGTGTCTTTGAGCTTGATTCACAAGCAGTATTAAAAGCACACACACACAACAAACTGCTTTTGATAATGAATTTTGGCTTTCTGTTTATTGTCCAAAAATAACATATTTGCCTCATCCCCAAATTGCTTTTTACAGTCTTACAAACATTTCTCAATTGAAGCAACACAAAACAAAACAAAAACAGGGTTGCAGTGCCATCTGCTGTCTGTTGCACTGCACACAGTCATGAATGCAGTGCTAATAACTGTTGAATCATCCAGTTGTGGTTTGTAAACTTTACAAAGCTATAGGACATAAAAAAGTAGGAATTATTTTTTCCCAGTTGGACCTGTTCTTCTTTTGTTCTTGATCTTGTTTTCATATTCCATAGCCAGAAGTAAAAGAGAGCTTTCCCTTCTTGTACAAAGGTTCCTGTAAAGAAAATCAAATTCTTGATCACACTGAATTTTCATTACCATCCAAAATGGAGGTATATCATTTATAATTTATAATTTTAATGGTTTGCATACAGCCAGCTCCTCCTCATCCTCCCCGACAGTGTCCCTCCACTCGTCTTCTTCTTCTTCTGTGGGGTCGTAGCTGTACAGGGGAATGAGCCTGTGGCGGAGCTCATCTAATCTAAAGCAAAGTATGCAAATAATTTCAAATTATGACAATTCATAAAAAGACACCAAACTGATCTGAAAGTGCCGTGAATGAACGAGCTTACCTTGATCTCCTCTTCATGTAAACAACCTGAAGAAAAGCACATCAACAATAAGTTAAAGATAACCCTATGATGCACATGTATTAACAGTGAAAGCAGATTAACAATCTTACCACTGCCACTACACTTCCAATCAGTGTGAGTAGTACAAAAGGAATGAGAAGATAGTAACCAGGAAATCCAGTTGCAGGGATTGTGGGTGAAATGTGGGGAGTTGTTTGGTTGAAATGCATTTCTTTCGGCTCACTCTCTTCCTCCATACTGTACCCCCTCTGCTCTGTGCACCTCAGTTGACACCTTTGTGACACATTCAGTGGAGTGCCGTTGCTGTCATTTCCACTGAAAGGCTACGTTGGGCTTTGTCAGGCCAGAGAAGACTCATAATTATTACTATTAAAAGTCAGACAGAGTGCTATTAAAATCTAAGAATGAGCATCCAGGTCGTGTAAAGTAAAATTTAAAATGATCTGACAGGAAAATTGATGATGCTCGCCTAAAGTTTCCAAGACATTCCCCAACCAAAAATCCCCTGAGTAACTGAATCTTACCTGATGTGTCATATGTAGAGTACACATTTCCTTCTTGCTTCTTTCACGTCAGTGCAATTTACCGACAAAAGCACAGTTCTTACATACGTCAACCTGCTCATTGACATTCCTCAGTGAGGAGCGGATGCAATGTAGTCTGTCAGTGTAGTTCAACTAGATAGATGTGTTTATTTCAAGCTAAAAAATAATAACTGCACAATAGTATATTGTTATAATAGCTTTCATGAGTGCTTAAATGTTTGCTTTGAAACTGACTTTAAAACCAGTGCAGACACACATGTAATATTTGTTTTCTTCCAGCAGAGGGAATGTCAGCAACACAGAGAGGGAGCAGCGGAAGGAGGAGGAGTGGGAGGGCTAAGGAAACATATGGGAATGTTTCCAAACCTACTGGTCTAACTTGCTAAGCGTGGCCTGAGTCAACTCTCATCTCGTCGAAACAACATGGGACACCAGTTACCAGAGCTTTGATGGTAAGTTTCCAACCAAAAAAGTACCTCTGTACTTTGAAATTAGATTATTTATGGCATTTGGAGCTAAATGAAACATGTACACAATGAATATGCAAGGCTCATTGTTCATTCATGTGGGTGAAAGTTTCAACTGAATACGTTAAGCAAAATTGCAGCTTCAAGGCATATTGTAATGATATAACGTTTTTGACGATGTCTGTCATGCTTCACTTTACTTTAAGTGTGACAAAGTATTCCTGAGAAAGACATAGTGGCGCGAAGCAGCAGATTTCCTATTAAGATTTGAAAGCGTGTTAATTATTAGACTAACGTAAAGGCTCAGGTTCAGTTAGGCTCCAGTCATAAAACTGCTCACTTGTCCTGCCTGAAATGAGTCTCATTCACCCATTTAATGAATTCAGTGTTCAGATTTTCATGTTTTTAGTTTTGTTATTCTACCACATAGTTCTGCATTCTGCCAAGCTATGAAGTGAGAACGTGCTGAGTGTGAAACTGCACCATCCAGGAGGACTTCAACAACGTTTTGCCCCCTATAATGTAATGGATCCTCCTGAGAGGCGAAAAGAACCAATCAAGAGACAAGATGCAAACATCACTGACTTCCCAAAGCCTCTGAGAGAGGATCTATATGGAGCACATTTTGAGGATTACCTTGAAACCTTTCCTGATAGTGATGAAGAAGCACTTCTGTATCAGAGCACTATGGCTGAGCTCTTGTCTCCAACTAAACCCCAGTCCAAGCCCCCAGACAATGGGGAAGGAGGCCATGGGAAGGAGATGAATGACCACCAGGGTGCAAATAGGCCTTCCAAAGTCCATGCTCCACCCATTCCACTCAGAACCAGGCTTCCTAGTGCATGTTTTCCAATGGGACCCCAAGTGCCCCCTCCTCTACCTCCCAGGACAGGAAGACACGCCGTCAAAAAGCAGGTTTCCTGTGACCCAGATGTGCATCCTTATAAACTGAATCGTTCCAGGACAGAAATAGATAATCATGTGAGTATCATTCTCCCCCAGCAGCCACAAAAGGCTCCTTTATGATTCAGTAAAATGACCCAAATTAAAAGGCAACATTAGAGAAAAGGCCTAAAGTGTGCACTTTGTCTTTTTTTTTTAATATCAGGACCCATGGACCATCAAACTAATAGAGACTCCACAGGGCAGCACCAAGAGGCTGAATTCTTTTTGTACAGCAACTTCCAAGTAAGATCATAATTAGTTTGTATTGCCTATATTTAGTAGTTAATTTTTAAACATTACAACATTATCTTTTTGGCTTGACAGTCTATTCTATTTTAAGTTTTGTTTAAAAATATCCACCCTTATGATGACTCTTAAAATGACATCAGTATAACTTTTTATTGCTGGATCCTCTACAGTTGTAGTTGCTTAAGAATAATCCACACATAACAATATTATCCTAGATGTTGTCTATATTTATGTACTGTATGGCAACAAAATATATTTTGTTGAACTACATTTCTGCTTTTGTTCTGGAGTGGAAATTATAATTTTGTCATCCATATGAAATTAAAGTACTGAACATATTTGGCATGTTTTCATTTTCACACTGGAAATCTGTTTATCTTTACCATCGCTTATAGGCTGATGTCACGCTACAAACATACAGACAGCGTCCACAACTCAGGAGTGGTGCGGGGTCGACTGTTAGACGTCCACCCCGCCCTGCTGCAGCAGGTGGAGGTGACTGTAACTGTGTCCAAAGATTACGATAATCACCAGCTACCCGTCCCCACCACAGGTATAATTCACCAACCTTGCATCACCACTGCAATAACTGAGAGCTGTTTGTTTGTTGTATTTGCATCCATGGTTGTCATGAACTACCATATCTCAGGACACTTCAGCTCATGCTTCAGTCACTGTGGGTGTTGTCAGATGTGTGGACTCTGAACTTTAATCTTTTTTTCCAGTGAACAGGACAGTGCAGAGTCTCATTGATGAAATCTTCCAGCTGCTAGACCTCACTCCCAGCACGAGTGGGCATTATGTTCTAAAACTGTGTGACTCTGAGGAGTATCTACATAAGTAAGCCTGTCACTGATTCAGACGTTAAGGTTAATTTATCCATTAGCTTTGACAATCTATTCAAACATGCCGTGTTTCCACATTCATTGTTTAATTTGGTGCACATTCTGCAATTTCCCATTAATAGTGAAGAACTCCTGGGGAAACATGAGACTATCCAAATCTACTGCAAGTTTAACCTAGAGGTTCCCCTTCGGCTGCTCCACATCAACGACCTCAGACATCTTATGGCCAGGGATGTAAGTCAGTTGAAACTCCTTCTCTGCTCCCACCTACAGTATAGATCATTTACCAAGAGGGTGGCCTGTCTTGAAAAGCTGCTTTGACAAACACCGGTGCCTGGCCCTTGGCCAAGATGTTATCATCAGGGTTATTGTAACTGTGGAAAACTCCACCCTGAGTTTCTTGACTTTGTTGTGTTTACATATCACGTCATGGCTGTTTGTACTTAGCAGCAAGACAGAAATAGAACAAAGGTCAACATGTTGTTTCCTTATATTTATTAAGTCATAAGAAAGCAAAATAAAAAAATCTCTGCTACATATTTATTCTACATGCTTCATACAAATCCTATATGGGATAATATGTATTTAATTGTCTCCAATCCTATTCAGCAATAAGTATTTAAACTTGTGTTTTCTCTGTTAGGGGGAGGACGACAGAACCTCATGCCAACTCTACAACGTCCTGCGTCCTATCTGTGTCTTCAACACCTGCAAGTACGATAAGACACATTCCTGCATCCCACATTACTTTTGCAAAATTGTTTATGTGTCAAACAATGTGTGTTTGTAGAAAACAAAGGTGACGTAGCCTTGTTTCTCTTGCTCCTCTCTCAGGTTGAGCCTACAGGATGTGCTCAATAACTACAACAAAGACGCGACAGAGCTAATGAGAAGTAAGGTCAGTAAGGAAAAGATAACCAGCGGTGCCTTTATTTTTCGATAAGATAAAATACTTTGTCATTGTGTGCATATAACAACATTTCATTTGGTTCTCTATATAAGAATAAGAATTATCCTGTTTGATCTTATCCTGTCTGCAGTCGGGCATCAACATTAGCGTTGTTGTGGGCCATGTTCGTACCATCAGCAGTCTTCTGTTTGGGCTCTCATGTGAGGAGCTGGAGGATGCCATCGGTAGGCTCAGCAGAATCAGTCGCACCCTACTGGTAGGATATCATGTACAATTGACACACTTAGGGACATAGAGCTCCATATAGGATTTGCATGGATTATCATCACTTTTTAGATACTTTTTACTGTGTGATCGCTTTTTACAGAATGCTGCGTTATTTCTCTTTACATTGCCTATGTTGTCAGCATAGCACACCACAAAACTTGTACTGTAAAAGAATATGATACTTCCTCATGCTACTCCTCAACAATACAACGCTGTGTTTCCTTATCTTTATTACAGAGTCATGATGAGATGCTTGAGTGTGAGAAAGGTGAGTTGCTGTTTCTTATTTTTTTATTCACGCCCTGTAAAGATGTGAATTATAATGACATCTTGTTCACTGATGTTCAGAATAATGTTTGAAATCAAATGTTTGCAACTTTAAAAGAATCAGCTGATCATGCTCACGATTGGTCACAGCAGTTTTAGACTTTATTTGTTAAGGGATCTCTGGTGGAAAACGTGTTATAATACATTTAAATCATATACCATATTGCTTCTGAAAAAGAGTAGTCTCCTTGATTTCAGCATATAATATCTGTGGAGTAGTATGCAAGGTGTGACACAGACGGAAGAGGACTTTGGATTTCATAAAAAAACTATGCCTGACTCAGCTTGTCCAAGGTTTTCTCCAAAAGTACTGAAATACTTCATATTACCATTTTGATTGTCTAAACTGGTGTTCATTCTCTGTATTGTAGCCATGATCATGCTCAACAAGGCACTGCTAAAAGTGCTGCAGATCTATTTTGACAACTTCCAGTCAGACTTAAGAGGTCAGGAGGTGATCAGCAACCCACAAATCTCTGATGTCGTGTTCAACAATGAAATCCTGCAGTTCAACATTGCCGCTCTCTACAAGCTACAATCCACCTGGATGACCACGTACGTCTGCATATAGTCACACACAAGCACATGTGCACATTTTTATGTGTTCCTGTACACAACACATGACCACAAAAACAAATTTAACCACATTTCTGATAAGGTTTAAAAGTGATAAAGTTTTTGTTGCTTTCTCTTTCCACTAATTTTTAGGTACGAATGCTTCTCTATTTCCTGTGAGCTGACATACGAAGGAACAGAGATTTGCCCGACTGGCATTTCTGAAAATATCAGCACTGCTTTGTCATTGGGAAACAAGATACGGTGTAATCGCATGTAAGCACAAGACTGTGTAGAGCCTCATACTGTAAATACCATTCACCTATCCCTTTTCCCTGTTCACATAAGTAATTCATTGACTTTGATACGGAAGTGAAAGTGTCCTTGCTACTTTGTGTTGTCATCTGAACCAGGCTGTTTTTGTTTTGTTTGTTGTGCCCTCATATGTGTATGTGTATGAGGGATAATCTATCTCAATGAACTCAACTGCACTAAATAGTTCAAAGTAGAATATTTAAATGAATTTAAACAAAAAATGTATATATTAAAATATATAGAATTGAGAATAGAAGAAAAATGTTCATATATACTGGTATGTTTTTTTTTGTTTTGTTTTTATAGGATGGTGTTCCCTGTTCCAGTAAATCAGCTGCCATATGAGTGCATATTAACATTACGCCTCATGGGATCGAAGCGTGGAAAGAGTCCTGAGCTGTTGGGTTGGGCTGTGCTACCTCTTTACAGCAATGAGTAAGACTCAAAAGTGTTTACACCTCTCTACCATAAATGTCTATGCTAAAGATGGTCACTGTTTCAATCTTGAGGTTAACATATACAGAACTGCTCCCTGCGAATAAAAAGCACAGGCTTCATCTGCCCTGAACACTTGAAACAGGGTTTTATTTTTTTACCTTGCTGACGTTGGCACATCATACATGCCCATAAATGGCCCTCCATTCTGGAGCCTTGATTGCTAAAGTTTTTTAATGTGTCGTTTGCTTGTCCAATCTCATATTCACATATTCATATTCACACTCAGATCAGATTCCAACTTGAACATGTACAGATGTAAGAAAAAGCAGTGAAATCCTACGACTTTAGATTGTTTCATGGTTTGTTGATGTTCTGTTGATGTCTTCCAAGCAGCTGGAAGTTGGCCATAATGCAGCTTCTGGAAGCTAACCAATCAGAACAGAGTTGGCTCATCAGGAGGGGGGGCTTAAAGAGACAGTCGCTAAAATGGCCTGTTTCAAACTGAGGCTGAACTGAGGCTATAACGTAGCCATTATAAGAGAAATAGGACGGTTTTTGAACTGTAAATCATTCAAAGATTTTCTAGTAGAGCCCCAGATTTAAAAAATATAGACCTGAAAATGTGTGTACTATGTCCCCTTTAAGATTGTTGTGTTTTCCATCATATTATTTTTGTACAGTAATTATTAACATATAGTATGTATACTCTGTGTGTCCAGTACTCTAATAACAGGAACCATCCTGCTCAGTATGTCCACTCTGGCTGAGCCACCTGCTCCTCCTTCCCCTGCCTTGTTTGACAGCCACAGACAAGCTGTTGGGGTCATACTGCAGGTCAGTAGCACCAGACAACTTTGCCCCCTGTTGACCAAAGCTCAAATGACACCACATTACTCGCTTAATCATTCCTTCTCCCATCTTTGCCCAGCTTGAGTTTCCAGATCAGTTTGAATGGAAGTACTGCAGGCCTGTTGCGCTCCCAGGGTCTGCTATATTCTCTAAACCTTGTGAGGAATTGCAAAAGAAAATGTTAGGTGTCTCGAAGAAGAACTGCCTATGCTTGTGAGTATAAGAAAGTCACAATTACCCATGTTGGCTTCATTCATAGTTGTTTAAAAAAATATTTTGAATAAAATAAAATAATGCGATGAGTCAATGTGCCTTTTCATTTTTCTTCTTTGCCAGTCTATCAGAAAATGAGAAGTCTTTCCTCTGGAGTAAACGTTACTCTTGTGACAAAGGAAGTACTTACCTCCACCTGCTGCTGGGTGGAGCCCTCCAGTGGCCGCTTGAAGACTTGACAGAAATCTACACTGTTTTAGAAAACTGGCCTATTCATCAGCCTGAGGAGGCTCTCTTCTTACTCAGTGACAGGTACAGTAGGTTACATCTGTGATCACAACCATGAGTCAGGTGTCCACAGTGTCTGGTGTGATTGATTAATCTTGTTTGGTGACTCGTCTTATCCAGTTTTCATGATCAGACTGTGCGGAAGACTGCAGTTCACTACTTTGAACAGATACCAGATGGAGAGTTGGAGCAATTTCTGCCACAGTTGGTCCAGGTAAACACATGAATACGCGTCACTAATTATTACACACTTTGAAGCACACGATACCTCTACACTCCATGTTATCCATATCTTTTTAAGTCCATACTTATTTTTATGGTAAATTGATTTATGTAGCACTTTTATCAGGTTTCTGCTGCTCATTCAACCATTCACACACACTTTGATGCGGGTAAGTTACCATGCAAGGTGCTGCCACAACGGACACTTCAACATGCGGATAGGAGCAGTCGAGGATCAAACCATCAACCTTCTGATTAGTAGATGGCTCATTCTACTTCCTGAGCCACATACATTTGTTTGGTTCAAGTCATCATATGTTTAATATGAGAGTAGGTGTCACATTCTGTATGTCTTTCAGTGCAGTTTGTCTGATCAGTCATCCTGTCCTGCAGGCTCTGAAGAACGAGTGGGAGCTAGATGGACCTCTGGTGATGCTGCTGTTAGATAGATCACTAAAGAACATACGGATTGCCCAGCAACTCTACTGGTGAGAAGCAGTCAAACACATCAAACAAAAACTAGATCTTCATTAACATAATGATTGTTTACATGAAAGTAAAACTCATTCAGGTGTACTATATCTTTTATTGTAAGTTCTAAACTAGATATTGTAAATTACTAAATCATTCATTTTTTGGCAATACTGAGGAATGAATAAGGTAACAATGTTTTAGGCAAAATGTAGACATACATTTAAATTATTTTGTGTGTTTCATTGTTCAGTATTTTTCACTACTCTATGTAAGATTTAATAATTTATTGATGTTTTATATGATTCTTCCAGGCTGCTGGAAGATGTTTACAATGACCCCCACTACCAGAGCTGGTTCAGTAAGGTTCAGGCTGCCTTGCGGCAGTGCTGTGGCCAGACATTAAGACAGGAGCTGGATAATGAAGCCCGCCTGGTGTTTTTGCTTACACAGGTGGCTGAGAAGGTTCGCGCTGCTGATAAGACTCGACGGAAGGTCAGTCTTCATTTTCTATTCACATTTATTTATTAACTCACTCACTGGCTCATAATCCTCCGTTATTTGTCTTTGTTAGTTCTTTAATTTTATGCATTTGTCTGCAGCATGTTGTGAACCAAGAAAGGTGGAAGATTGATGACTTCTTCAAAGATGGGAACAGCTGTTGTCTACCTCTGGATCCCGCAGTCCGTGTAAAAGGGGTGGATGTGAATGTAAGAATATTACATTACACATTACACCTACATATCATTAATCTCCTCTAATAAACACACTATACTATACCATTGTAACATATTTATATGTAACTTTTAGGCCTGTAAGTTCTACAACTCCAATGCTGCTCCTCTGGGGGTCTCATTTATCTGTACAGACCCTCTGGCCAAGAACATTAGTGTCATCTGCAAGGTTGGTAATATAATGGTACTTTATTGATCCACAATGTAATTTTACTTGTTCCATTCTAGGGGAAATCAAAGCTCTTGGTAGAAAACATCCTGCTAGACACAGATGAGCAACTTTGTTTGTACTCATCTGCAATATAAAAAATAACATGTTTTTGGTAAATTGTTTTCTTCACTCCATTGTGTTGTTCAGACAGGAGATAACCTGCGTCAGGACATGGTGGTACTTCAGATAGTCCATATGATGGACATGGTGTGGCTCCAGGAAGGACTGGACTTGCGAATAGTCACCTACAAGTGTCTTTCTACGGGCAAAGCTCAGGGTCAGTTTAATTTATTTGTGTTTTTGAATGCAGAATTGTAATTGTCTGTAGCTATTGATTTATGTGTTTTCTAATGCTTATGCATGTATTCTCTGGGGTTGTCAGGACTAGTACAAGTGGTTCCAGGGGCAGTGACGCTGGGGAAGATTCAGCAGGAGTGGGGTCTCGGCGGGACCCTTCGAGAAGACACACTGGAGAAATGGTTCCACATGTGGAACAAAACTAAGGAGGACTATGAGAAGGTTAATATTTACAAAATCCCTGATATCTTAAACATTATGACCGACCGTACATGAATAATCATGTTTGCTGTTTTTTCAGGCTGTGATGAACTTCATCCACTCGTGTGCAGGTTGGTGTGTAGCGACCTTCATTCTTGGGATCTGTGACCGCCACAATGACAATATCATGTTGAAGCACAGTGGACACATGTTCCACATCGATTTCTGCAAGATTATGGGCAATGCACAGAAGTTTGGAAACTTTAAAAGGCAAGTCAATAAAAAGCTCAGAATATGAGAGCGAAACAGGAGGAGAGGGGTGGTTTTATTATTTTTATTTGTTATTTTTTATTTATGGTATTATGCCGGAAGTGGCGCAGTTGAGGAGTGATCCTGCTCCTGAAACTGCGCTAAATAAGCTTCAATTAACAAGAACCTTCCCTTGCTGTTTCTTTGCAATGGTAGGGACCGATCACCATTCATCTTTACATCTGAGATGCAGCATTTCATCACAGGCGGAGGGCAGAAGCCTCAGCGGTTGCATCGCTTTGTGGAGCTCTGCTGTGAAGCTTACAACATTATCAGAGGGCGCTCTACACTGATACTCAGCCTGCTGGAGCTGGTAAGACCAACAAGTGCTGAATAACACCACCAACATAAGCTATATCTGCGACTAGAAAATATTATATAAAAAACCTTGTCATTCATGGGGCGTATGTGATTTACAGATGCTTCATGCAGGAATGCCAGAACTGAAAGACACTAATGATCTGCAGTACGTCCAAAACAACCTCAGACCTAAAGACACAGACCTGGAGGCCACATCCTACTTTACAAAGTAATAAATGCACACCACCCAAACACACACAATCTGTTTATCTAACTGAATAAACTCTTCAGAATATATCTGATGCTCTGTAATGTGGTGTTTCATTATGTGATACAATAACCGCTTGTGTCTGTGTTTTGTAGGAAGATCAAGGAGAGCATGGGCTGTGTGGCAGTCAAGTTAAACTTTCTGACACACAGCATGGTTCAAGGGAAGAAACAACAAACACTAACCCGGGATGGCATCCCCGCTCCCAACAACAACATTCAAAAAGCCATCATCCAGGGATACACGGCCAAGGGAAAAGATGTGGTAAGGCTGCATGTTGCTCTTTTTACTGCGGTAGTTCAGTCAGAAAATTCTGTGTTCTGATGCATCAGAGAGTTGTATTGAAACCTAATAGCCAGAGGAGCTGATGAAACACCTGAAACAGATAGGGGGGTTCACATATTTGTTCTGAGAGGCATAACCCCTGGCAGTCAGGTCTGTCTGTCTGTCTGTCTGTCTGTCTGTCTGTCTGTCTGTCTGTCTGTCTGTCTGTCTGTCTGTCTGTCTGTCTGTCTGTCTGTCTGTCTGTCTGTCTGTCTGTCTGTCTGTCTGTCTGTCTGTGTGTGCTCTTTGATCAGAAACGGCTTTAGTTTGAAGGCAGAATGGAGCACCTTGTCTGTCAAAGCAGAAGTACACATTTTTGTCCAGTTATGCAGAAAGTTGTGGTTTTGGCAATTAAACCCCTTGATACCTGTCTTGTTGGAAAACCTGCCGGGGAAGCTTATACATGGTGGTGTAAGAACCATTTCTCCTTGTTTACTCACCCTTCACCTAATGAAAACAATTTTTTTTCTTTAATTTACAGATCTATGACCTGAGAATAGATATTGATGACGGCTTTCTCAACAGTAAGATGACGTTTGGGCAGTTTGAGCTGATCCATAAGCAGCTGCAGAAGCACTTCATAGAGTCTGCTCTACCTCAGTGAGTGAAAAACCAAACTCAAACATCCAGCTTATGTCAAATGGCTATTTTATTCTCAAGTACTGCAAGAAACACTGCCTCCTTCTTTTGTGATAACTGCATAATTTGATCCGTATCTTCCATATAGGTTCCCTAGCTGGTACCAGATGTCATTCACCCCAAAGAGGAAGATGTCTCTGCTGAATAAATACCTACAGCAGCTTTTTGAGGGACCTTGCAATGGAGTACGTTTCCAGTTGTCATGCTTTCCATCATTGATTGATCTTTCCTCAGTGATCTCCTGATATAACTGGTTATGGTATGACTTACAAACCTGCCATGCTCTGTCCCCTGCAGAATGAATTTGTGTGCAGCTTGTTCCTGGACGGCCCCAAGGTAGTCCAAGAAAGTGTGGCGAAAGGTAATTTTCTGCTCTTAAATAATAAGTGGGTGTATAAAAAAAGATTATCAAAGTTTTAAAAGAAAAAAATGTCACACTAAAGGTACTGTTTTGAATGTGAAGATTGATTCTGTGCAATGTCTTGTGGAAACTGATCATGTATCTTCACGGCTAATATGAGAGACGTTATGCTGTTTTTTACTGGCACTGATGCACTGATCTATTGTAGAAGCCCAATCTCAGATCCAGCTCTACCTTTCCTACTCTGACCATAAGCTCTCAGTCCTGGTGAAACATCTAAACAACATAGTGAGTTTCCTTTATTCCTATTATTGTGTTTGTAGCTATTAACACTGAAGAAGAACACATACTCTACAAAATAAATGTGACGTCTTTTAAAAATATTTTGTGGCGTGTGCTCAAAGGCCTTTTTTACTTCTTGTCAACAGAAGCAGGCAAACGGTTCCAACCCCGATGCCTATGTGGTCACACGTCTGAGACCGGACCCCCAGCAGCGAACGAAGAAAAAGACAAAAGTGGTCCGCAACAATGACAACCCCACTTTCAATGAACTGGTGAGACTTTCTTCCCTCCTACTCTCTATGCATGAAAACACACACAAAGAAAAGAAAATGTAAGTATTCTGGATGACAGTGTTTCCTTTGTTCAGTTACCATCATGTACAGATAGACTTGCTACTAGTGTGGCACAGTAACAGCATCTTTTGATTGATGATTACTGAGCAGGTTTGTTAAAGTAGTTAATGTAATGCTTTCATTAGTAGTTAATACTAAGTCCATATATTCTACAGGTGATAAGGCTATATCTTTAAGCAGATACATTTCTGTAGAAGTTCTACTGTGAGTAAAATAATAACACATAAATACATACAGTATGTTTAAATATGGTACACTGACCGTGTGAAGTAAATCAAATTTAAAAAATGGGTTGTTTTAGAAGCTACTTTCCCAGCTCGCTGTATATGCAGCACAGTCCTACCTTTTTGTTCCAGTGGACCAACATAACTTAATCAATAATTATATTTTTTTAAACTTTTCTTTTATGATAAGAATGTGGATTTTTCACTTTGTTTTCTCCAGAAAAACTCTCTAGAGATAACGTGCTGTCACTCAGATTTCACACATTCACTGTAACCTTGTGTAAAATATTCATTTTAAATGTGTGATCTGCCGGCGGCAGAGCTCTCCTCGTTGTCAGAGTCCGATGTGATCTTTGAGTGTTAAACCCATCGGCCTCTGACCTGTCGCTTCTCACATACTTGACAGCTTCTTACTACTTTTTATGTAGCAAAGTGAATCCTTAACAGAGCCAAATGGAAGGAAACTAAAAAAAAACCTTTCAACAGAAATTTGAGATAAAAAGCTGCACAGCAGAAATATACTGAAATAACTGCATGTTCTGAATCCAGAGCTGTTTGATGTCTAAAACATACTTTCTTTTCATAGCTGGAGTACATTGATGTCCCTCAATTGAATGGTATGGTGCTGGAAGTGACAGTGAAGAGCAAGAAGACCTTTGTGGCAGCCACAAACATAAAACTGGAGGATCATTTGCTTGACAAGGAGACCTGGTTTCCTCTCGGGAACTGTGCAATTTGAGCTCAGGGATCTGCACTGCAGGTCTGCTGCCAGCAGGGGGCGAAGCAACACTGGAGGAAAGACTTAATTCTGAGCTATAAGGGAGACACATTCACCTCAGCAGATAAAATGTGCACTCCTACTTATTCATATGCATCAAATGCAACTTAACCTCACTCCAGAGCTAAATTCAGTGGCAATGGACGAAAGGTTTGGATGAAGTTACAAAGCTGAGTAAAAGACTCGGCAAAGGAGATTTTGTTTACTGTGAATGTCATGATTCATATGAAGTATGAACTTCACATGTTCAGTCTTAAATGTTTATCAAATGAAGGACATTTTTATTATTTTTATCAATTCAATTTTAATTAATTCAGATTTTTTTAGCCTTGGTGATGGATGCAGGAAGAAAAGTATTACTATTACCATAGCCTACTTGCACTTTTGTTTTGTTTATAACTTTGTATAACCTGTGTGTGGTCGAGACTGTTGATGTGACAGATTAAGGAGGAGGCGGTGCAATATTTTACCTGCACAGACTGAGTGTGCTTGTCCCTTTGGGCTGTGTCAACTGGATGTCCTTGACCAGTGGATTTGGAGGCGGGAGGTGGAGACAGGCGGGGGGAGAAGTGTGTGAGCAGGATGACAACTCTGCTTCTCTGGCCTGAGGAGCTGAGTTAACACTCTCCTTCTCACTCCATCCTTTGTCTTATCCATCAGCGGCATTCAAAGCAGTTACGCACATGCATGCACAAACATGCAAAGGCAGACAATCACATTCCCACACATATACCCCTGAAAAACACCTACACACACACACACACACACACACACTCAGTCACTCAGTCACTCTTTCTAGGTTAAGACAGGTCTACCTGTTATCTTAATACCATCCTCCTCCTGACAGGCCTGCTGACCCGTACTCCCCTCTGCCTCATTCACAGGATTTAGTGATGTACGAGGATAGAAATAGACTTTCCTGCACTGGATTTGGTTAAATAATGTATACCTCTGTGAATGCTATTTATATTATTCCCTGCTGGGTTTCTCACAGGGAGGGAAACAAATGCTGGCTGCTACTCTTTCATAGTAGTGTTCATGGAGTATTTATGTGTCCTAGCATCACAGATCTGTTTCTGCTCCAATATAAGAAGAAGACTTACTGTTTTTGAGAAGATAATTAAACCAAAAACACAGTTTTTTGTGGATGGGTAAGACCTTCTCATGAGAATAAAATCTGCCACAATAATTGAACTTGCATCAATTATTAATTCTGCAATAAGAAACTATTATCATACTCCAGGGATTCCTCCACTAGAGCTGAAACAGTGAGTAGAGAGTGATTCTGTGTTAGGGTCTTTTTTAGCCCTGCTGGAACCTTCTTTTCTTTTCCAGCACACGGTGCAGCCAGTAAAAATATGGCTATATCTATTTTCTTACAATAAAACCGGTAATTATATCTGAAGAAATGGTGCTTTTGATTTATTTGTACATATATTTTATGTTGTTGCTGCATCAGCCACGATTTTCTGTCTGTTGGCATGGTGTGCTTGTGTGTGCGTGAGTCTGATATGGAGAGCTGTTTTTAGGAATACCAGACAAAGACAAAGAGGGAGGCTGGATCCAGGCTGCATCCGTCTCGAGACCGGAGTGGCACCCAGCGGTAGCCTGGAGGTGGAGAAGGAAGGGAGTGTGAAAAAAAAATGTATGTATTGCTGCTTAAATACATGAGCATCATGTAATAAACGGTAGCTTTTCCATAAAAAGCGCAGAGCAGAGACCGACCTTCGGTAGTGCTGACGAGGTGAATGAAGGGAAATGCAGTAATGGTCACACAATGTCACCGGGTGTAATTTATCTCTCAATCTGACTCCCAATCAGGCCCCAACCTCACTCCCTGTTGCTCTCTCTTTCCCTTTGTGGCTCACCTTTCTTCAGGCTGCTGAAGGGCAGCATGTACTGGCCCACAAAATCACTGCTGAGCAGGCCGGTCTGGTCTCGGACACAGAAGCGGATAAGGCAAAGCTCGGGGACGCTGATGTTGAAGTTCATGTCAGAATCCCAGTGAGGACTCAGAGCTGTAAAGGTAATCAGTTCATTAGAGTTAGTAAGCATGAGTGGGTTTAGTTAAAGTGACTAGTTTTTTTTTATTTTTACAGAGGGTCACATAACTACTTTTATGTAAAAGGTTCACTCGTAAAGATGAACCCACAGGGAATTATCCCCCGGCTCTGCAGTTCTTCAAATCTATGGTTGTTTAAAGCATCTTTTAACTCATTTTCATTCCCAGCCCACAACTTTACTTTTTTGATTCACTCTTATCAGCCTTATTTTGGCCGCAGTAAGCAGCTGTTATCAGTGGAAAAAAGCAAAAAACCAAACAGATTTCTTTTTTCGGTGGAGACAAAAACCAGAGCTAAAAGGAGTGAAGGTTGGACATTCCTCTAGTGGCCAGAAGAGTATGCTTGATGTGTAAATCAGCACCTGTTTACTATCATGTTCACCATATCAGTATATGGTGATGATAAGTCACTGTTAGTTCCTGTTGTTCCCAAGTAGCTAAAAAAAAAACAGTTATCGCAAACGTAAGATAATACATACAGCCAAAACTGCAGACACACTTTCTGCAAAAACAGCAGATTTGAGAAGTGATACTGGAGACGACACTGATGAGGCTGTCATGATTAAACTATCGCAGGCTAAGCTTGTCTTTAGTTACAGTCCTCAGAAGTCAAGGGGAGCTTCACAGCAGAGGACATAACACAAAGAGCAGAGTTACCATCACCAGAGTGAGAGTAAGGTACCCATAGGGAGGATCTGCTGTGGAAAAATTGAATCATTAATGTATTCAGTTTCATCTTATTGTTAAAAAATAATTATCACACCTACAATAGGATCATTATCATGATGAGAATTAATTAATGAGTAATGTCTGCTTCAATTCCACATTCGAATTCTGATTCAAAATATTTACTCCAGTTCCTCTGTTACATGCAAATCTTTTAAATTCTCATTCATTTGTATTCACTTGTGACCTTATCTGTTTCAAAGTGTGAAATGATTTATGATTTATGCCCATGGCTCTGTGACCTCAGACTCATACCCTCTCTCTCGCCTTCTCTCACTCTTTGTCTCAACCGAACAGCAGCAATGCAGAGTATCGATGTCATTTTTTGGTCTTTAGTTCATTTCATGTGGAAAATCAAACTTGATTTAAAAAAATCAAAGGCAGCCTACTGAGTGTTCTGGGGTGAACACCAGCGGAAATATGAGAAGTTTGTCAAAAACCTCGACAGCAGAGAGATTAACTTCCACACTTGAAAGTCTGATGACAGTTCCAGGAAGAAGAATTAAGACTAAAACAGTCATTTTCATACTGTATGTATCATTCCCAGCAATAAAAACAAGTCTTTTTGATCATCAGTGTAGGTGAAATGGTAATGGGACTCTACACAATCTGTTTATGTATAATGATCCATGTGATGCATTATGCCAGTGCAGCACTTCATCTAGTGAGCAGGGACTGTCAGCTTTGTATTTCTAGTCGTAGCAACAGTGCGTGACTAACTACTCTTCAATGGAAATCCACTTCTACGTTCTGAGGAACCACCACCCAATACTAGCTAACTGGGAAACTCATTTATATAGAAGTAATTTCTTGAAACCACAAAATACTTTTACCATTATAGGCAGGAAGTTCCCTAGTCTTCAATTCACTGTACAATAGGTGGTTTCCATGTTACTCTGTGCATTAGTTCTTTTTTATTATGTTTTTAAAATGCTAGCCTCATAATCAGACTGAATTGCCATTTTGTTTCACTTCATTTAAATCGCTGAATGAATCAGGGATGTGGGCGACAATTTAGAAGTCTGGAACCAGGCTGTGTGTTAATCTCTATCCCTTTCATTGCATTATTTATGCATTTAAGTCATTATCTTAGTACATTTGGCTGTTGAACAGCTGCATTTTAGTGTCAAATTACTATGTCCAAATTCAGAAGGCGCAACTGGTGGACAAACTTATCCAAGCCTTATATAAGATATTAGAAATTAATTAAGTTTGAAAAAGTTCTTAATCAAACAGTTTCAGCTAATTTTGGGATTTTTGAGCTAAACCTGACAAAGAATAGAAAAAAAAGAGAGATTGATTCAACACTGACTAAGTAGATTCAAGTCAGTCAAGCTATGTTTTCAGACATCCTAACAAGGCCTCTCCATACTGCACTTACAGATTGTGTTAAAGTACTTACAGTTATTTTTGACAGTATGGGTGCTTTTTCTGCGGGTGTCAGATGCAATCCCATGAATTTCCACTCTCACAAATGGGTCCAGACCTTTGCCACTCCTGGGGACAGGCAGGTTGGATCCACTGATCACCTGTAAAAAGGCACACACAGAAATGGGCTATACACAGAGGGTGTATAAGGATGTAATCTATACCATGGGTAAACAGTAAATATTAGTAGTATGAGAAAAGAAAAGAAGAAGAGAGAAGAAGAGAAGAAGGGCTGTAATTATACTAGTCTGGGGAGAGACAGGCTTATCTGCAGTCCTCTCACACTGAGCCTTCCCTTCCCCGGCTCTGATCAAAGACAAACCTGCATGTACTTATCACGACTTGCCCCGGTTGGCACTGATGGAGCTTTACAGTGTCCGGCCCAAAATTACAGTCCCTTCCCTCCTTTCCTCGACTGAAGTCATGCTAAATTCACACTGCTTCTCAATAGTGGTGAATGCACACTGTAGATAGCACTTTGGAATTATGATTTCATGAAGATTTTTCTATTGAAAAACATATAGTTGATGGTTTTATGCTAAATAGACGTGAGAAAGCTCAAGGGGAAATATTCTTGTTTCAGAGCAGATGAAAAATGTACTGTTCAAAGTTTGAAAACTCGACTCTGAATGCTACTCGTGACTCTTAATTCCCACAGAGTTGAACGTTGAGTCAAGATTGCCGGAGTTTCCCTGAAGAGATCAAATAATAGAGTGGTGATGTGAATAAATAAAGGTGAGGCTTTTTCCCTGGGCATCCAAAAACACACACCACATTTATATTTTATGCATTGTGCTGTGTGTGTGCATATTCCATTAGTAAACCATTTCTGTAGTGCTTTTAACTTGTGAACATCCATCCTGTACATCCCTGGAAACTTTTGTCTTATCAAGAATGATTTCAGTAGAGAGAAAAATTGTAGCAGAGTTACTGAATGAGAGTAACAGATATCATGATATGCATTCTCCAACTACTTAGCTTCAATACAGAGAGCAAGATCAACTGAGGAAATAGTCCAACATCCATGACTGAATCGGACTGAAGAATATAAAGACACAGCCTGCCTTGAAATTAGATCAAAATTCAGTTTACCAAAATTGAGTTTTCTGCTGCCACCCCAATACAATGAAAGTGAATGTAATTTCATTCATATCGAAAAATTATATACACAAATTCAACAGCAACACATCTTTATATGAACACTAGACCTATCACTCTGGATAATATATAGTGCAGACTTTGCCGTAAAAAATTCTCATGGGGACTATTTCTTCAGTGCAAAGAAGTTCCAGTAAAAAACGTGTTCTGAGGACTTTCAGTGTTTCTGCAAGGAGTTTATATTGTTTCATTTTTTAAATGTAATATTTGGTGCCATTGCCACCTTCATGTCATATCAGAGTTACTGTAATTGCAACTTTTGACTTATAAATAGAATTCACATCATCTGCTTAATAATACAGAAGTGCCTGAAAAACAAATAAATATGGATGCCTCACAGCAGCCAAAGACCAATGTTAAAGGTAATTAAACCCAAATTTAATGGGTACAATGTGCTTTTGTCAATTCATGGTATTTTAAATGCACAACAAACTAAGTAATCATATAACCCTCCTGAGTAGTCAGATGACATAAACACTCACATCCATCCAACACAGCGTGAACATGTGAGCAACATAAATTCAGTTCCTTTCACCTCCATTGAACTGCGGTAGAGGCAGCAGAGACCACTAGAGGTAATGTTTGTCTTAGTAATGTTGGTGAACTGACATTTTAAGAAGAGTTTTCATTATGATTCATAGCAGTTTCAGTAGAGTAACTATGATGTTCTGTTGCCTACCTCCTCTACAGAGAGTGACAGGATTCCCATGTGATCCCAGGTAATACCACATATTGTCTTTGCTGCACAAAGCCCCTGATATCTCTTAGTCCCACCACTACATTTAACATATGACAGCAATTTGTTCTATCTCTGTAATTTGGCTGTTAACGTGTCACTGTAGTCCTTGTGGGCACACAAAAGAGACTTGATGTATTAACATGTTCTCTACTGCTTCACAACCTTGTCATGTGGTTTACGGCAGATGCTTTACATTATGTGTTGCAGTAACTGTCCCCTAAGATAGTTTAAAAAATACAAAAAAGGGATGATTTATTAATTGGTCTTCAGCTAATTGTATTAGTTTACCCCCCTCTCTCTCCTTTCCTTTTTCTTTACTGAAGAAGATAATCTAATTAAACAATGAGACGCTCTCAGGGAGTTTTACATCATTGTTTGTTCACAGGAAAGCATTTATCTGGAGGGGAAGAGTTAAAATGAGCTCTACTACACAATGCTCTACATTGGAAGGCATAGACACACACATAGATGCACGCAAAGCACACTAACAGTTCTGTAACATTACACCTTAATCCATAAATCCACCCACAGTGGATTATTCAGCATTCAGTGCTCCCTAGCTGTACCTTGAGCAGCAGGTGTTTTGGTTTGACATGCTGGCTGGAGCTGGGATCAAAGCTCCTCTGACTGGACATGAGCACTGCCGGCTTCAGGACATATCCACAACCCCCGTTGTCCTGGAAACGGCCATCATTTAGGTCCATAGCCAAGCCCAGGGACTGGAAATTGAGTGCCACTGCAAAACACCATGCCACAGAGCAGTGCCATAGAAACAAAATTGAAAATGCCTAAAGCCTGTTAAAATAAAATGAGCAGCATGAAATGATCTCACTGCACACCTGCACATCGTTTTCTAAGGCTTTTCATTCATTCTGCAGGAGTGAGCAGTATTAGACTTGAAATGTTTCTGCAACAATAGTGTACATTGCATCAGGGAAGCATTTAAAATCACTGACTGTGCAATGAGTGTAACTGTAGAGTTTTTTTCTGCAGCTGTATGTTTGCATCTCTGCTGTATACACTGTGTCTTTAGTATCATCAGTGACTAAACATTCACATTCAAATAGATGGTTGCATAAAGAAAGCAGCATATGTAATCCTGCTGCCAGGTTTAAATACTGTTTTAACTTCCTCTGTGTGTCTCACAGTGGCACAGTGATTATTCTACTGTGATTGATCCATCCAGGCTGCTTTGTATCGCAGTCTCCTGCAACTGTGAAAAGTGCCCATCACCATCTGCACAGCTGCCAACAAAACACATAGACAGTCTGCTCAGTGAACAGCAGGGCTCCATGTTAGAATCAGCGGCTGGCTGACTGAGAGATGGAGACAGAGGAGGAAAAGCGGAGTGACAGGAACACTGGCCAAAACAGTACCAGGAAGATCAGGGTTGGGACGTTAAGCTCATGGGTAATCATGTATTGCCAGATTACACGATATAAAGTTTACATATGATTACTTGAAGCATAGCTGAGATTTCTCTCAGATTTCTTTGCAGCTGCTTATACAGTGGCTGTTACTCTGAGACGCATGTATGTTATATAGAATGAAGCCTGATGCTCATACTTGACTAGTGATAACTGCACAGGAAAAAAAGGCTCACATAGGGGGGTGAAGGAGGGCTATAAATCGATTTAGAAAAAGTGTGATAAGGTCCGGGAGAGGATTTGCTCTGGGGAAAACACTGGAATGAAATGTTCCTTTCACTGATAATCAACAGTACATTTGGCCAGGTTGTTCCCTTTGAAGTTTGACAATTCAAGTTTTGGGACTGCATTTCCCTCAGTCTCAAAAGCTTGTAATGGACTGCAGTTGTTCTGCATGTGTCAAGAACCTGTTAACCCTGTTAAAACTTCTGACTCAAAGGGCTCTTCAAGCTATTGAATCGAAGGTTTTAGTCTTGACCAAAAAAGAAGCACAGTCGAGTAACTATAGAATAACATAAAATAAGACCATTTAAATAGCCCTATTGGCTCTATGTACGAATCATATTAATTGGCATTCAACTTCCAAGTTTTAAAACTCTGTACAGGTTCTATCCAAGATGTGGAAATCAACATTGTCTACTTAGATAATTGACACATTTCAGGTTCACAGGCCTACATGAATGTACATGCATGTGGGCATGTGTATGACGTTTCACTTCATATCTTATGTGTGTACACAGACTTTGTCAGGGGGTCTTTGTCTTATTTTGGACAGGTGTATACCTCTGCTACTGATCTTTGACTCACCGAGCTGCGAGCCGATGTTCCAAAACTCCTGAGGGTTGTAGTTGGATGACGACGTCCTCGATCCTGCTGGATAAATCCTGGTGAGGAACTTCTGGTTGTGTTTAACAAAATCTGGACCTGAGAATGAGAGAGAGAGAGAGAGGAGGGAGAGAGAGAGGACACAAAGGTCAAATCTGTCTCATCTGACACACACTCATTAATGAGAAAAAAAATGTGATACAGACTGTACAGATGTCATTGCTATGATCTTTCAGTCTTAATATCTGAATAAGCTCAGAGGCTGCAGCGAGGCAGTGATTCAGTAATAGCATCAAGGATGTGGTTACTTTCTAGTTATAACAATGTCATTTTCCAATTCATTATTAGTATAATAGATGGTCACAAATGCATTCAATGATTTGCTTTTACTTCTTTTATTCAAATGTTTTACTTGAAATAGGATCAGGTTAATAAGATAAACAAATAAAAACACAAATATTCATTTCAGCTTAATATGAATTGGTAGGGTTTTTTAGAAAATACCTAAAATGAGTTGGACAGGTGGAAGCTACAGATTGTGCATCAGGTTACAGTGTTTGTAAAATTATCTTCATCCTGAATAAACAAAAAACTGTCTCACTGCTTCAGTCTGTGTGTGGTCATAACATAGCTGCATCATTTTCCCTGCAGGGCTTAATGATGGCAAGAGACAACACAGTTGTTTTATACCTCCAGCATATCTGAGACTATTCGTGGTCTCTGCCAACCAAGCCGACCAGCTCATAATATAGCTGTGTCTGGAGAGTGTCATTCCTCCTCGGCAGGAACAGATTTCATTTCTCTACATCATTCAGTGTCTCTAATATACTTCCACATGGCAGCACAATGACAGTTAAACTGATTATCAGTTGATTTGAACCTATGTGGGCTCTTTTCACTTCTCCCAGTAGTGAGAGTATGAGGCACACTTCTGGGCTTGTGCTGTTACGTTTTACTCCCTAAAAAGTATGACAGTTATGTCATGTTCAATATGCTTTCACTATTAAGAGGGTTTATGGTTCTAGATATAATTGCATTTTTAGACCAAAGATGACCAGCAGCAACTTTTCCTGTGAGCTGAATGTGATTATAAAACACATGATCTGCTGGGCTCAAGATTATATTTTGTAATATTTGCAATTACTTATACACATTCTCTATTACTTCAAAATCATTTCTCTCTTTCAATAAATTCACTTCTATAAATGTCATTTTACCTGAGACTTTGACTAGCTTGCGAGCTTTCTTCTCTGCCATAGATGTGTTTTCATAGGAGTTCTGATTGTCTTTGGAATAACTGAAGCTGATGAACTTAACCGATGTGGTGTATACAACCAGGTTGGACAGAGCCTCAGCCACCACTACCTTCTTCTTCTGATGTTGGGGGGAGGGAGAAAGAAGACAAATGAAAAAGCAGCATTCACCAAACCTCAACAAAATTCCAGGTCCTCACCTGTTTTTTGCCTCAACTTATTGGTTATGGGATATTGGTGGGCAATTGACTATTTTTCTATTGCCAACAAATCCAACATGTGCAGAGCCAAACTAACAATGAAGTGATCATTCTTACAAGTACTGTGTGTTTATCTGATGGGGCTGTAATTCATTTATTCAAAATTCAATTTCATTTGAACACAAGGTTTAATATTTGAACTGTAACAGCCTGTTTAAATTCAAAATGTGCAGTCTAAGTGACATAGACCATTAAAACAAAAATGGAGGATGGTAATGAGCAAAGCTGTGCTGATCGAATAATTACGACACCAAAGCATCTGTGAAGCAGTGTGTGGAAGTATTTGGGGAGCTACACCATAGATGTCAAAATTGCCAATTTATCAACTTTTTAAAACAGCAGCTTCCTTATTGCCGACTAATGACAACAAATCTAAGGACTCATCAGCTAGCTTGCCAACAAGTGAGGCAGCAGAGGCATCAAATGAGCGGAGCAACATTAACTCTGCAGCATGTCTGACTGAGACACAGTGCGATCTCAAGACACATGGTGCAGTCCTGTGTTTTTGTCTTTGCGACAGATGACAGTCACAGCAAAGTGTATCTGGGAAACAACAGTATACGGGTTGAGTTTGACTTAGTTTGAACACATTATATGTTAGTTCAAATTCATTTGAAAATGACTTTTTGAAAAAGTGACAGTCCTAGTATTCAAAGCCATATAGCGATATATCACATTCCTCTGTGCTGTAAGCCTCCATTGTTCTCCAAAAACTATTAAAAACACATCAGTGAGTGACACAGCTGCACTGGGTGATAAGTTCCTTCACCCCAAAGATTACAGTCACAGTAGTTTGTTTAGAAATGACCAAATGTGTAAAAGCTACAGAATTTTTTAGGAGAAGTTAACCATAAAATACAAGGTTGAGAGGTCGTCATATTTAGCACAAAAAGCTAAAAAGGCTCTGTAAACAGAACTGCGTTCTTGTGCACATTCAGGTGCATCTGTCTTACATGGAACAACTCTCCAGAGACTGAAAACCTGATTGCTGTTATTAGTCTTTGGAGCCATTTCTAAACAAACTACCCTGATCATAATCTTTGTGGTAAAGGAACATTTCACCCAGTGCAAGTGTGGCTCACTGATGTGTTTTTAATAGTTTCTGGACAACAATGGAGGTCTACAGCACAGAGGAATATGATGTATCAGAACTTGAATACAACTCAACACTTGTAAGAAGTATGTGTTCATTGTTTGTTTGACTTTGTACATGAGATTTATCGACAATAAGAAAAATATGGAGAATCACCAGTTAAAGTGCACAATTCAGTTATGTCTTAGTTTCCTTGTACAATCAGCAGTCTATATCTGTTTGAAATCCGTTCTTCGAACTCTGTTTAATCTGTTCTGACTGACTTACTTTCTTCTTTGACCCTGCCTTTCTGGGGGACCAGAACTTTGCTTTGGTCTGCTGATCCTCGTCCTCCTCATCCTCCTCCTCATCCTCACTCTCCTCAAGCCCTGTTGTGTCGTCTGTCTTAATCTGAGGCCTTAGCTTTTTATTCTTGATGAGGATCTTATACTTCAGGTCCTGGCATCCCCATGCACACAAATACATAATCATAGACATTTACATTTATACCACTCATAAAAATGTCACAGAGTTGAATCAGTCAAACACACTCTGAATTGTCCCTCGCCTTCCATCCTCATCAAAACCCTTGCTTTGCACAAACCACTGCCTGTCTGATTTGAAGGTGTGCTAAATCTGTGACTCATACATCTGCTGCTACATTTCAGCGTCTGTGTTAGTACTCTATAGGACTCGCTATCTATGCAGATGAGCCACAGTATGCTTAAAGTGAAAAAAACCCCAAAAAAAACATTATGGTCTGGACTTAAATGCAGTTCTGTGGAAAGCCACACAACAGAAAGTCACCCTGTCAGTGTCACATACTGTATACACAAGCAAAATACACAAAATAATTATAGTTCTGCCAACATTAACAACCTGCAAGAGTCCATATAGTATGAAAATTATAATGATCATAGCTTCCTTTGGCACTGCACTCATTCATTTTTCATTGCAGTTACACAAAATGATACAGTCTGGAGAGCTAGAATAGATGCTTTGCTCATGTTGATATAATTTACGCCATCATATGAGGTTCTTCAAGAGACTTTTGGTCCATGTTGACAGCAAAAATAGAATAAAGTAGAGTAATAACTTGTTAATGAACTATAATCCAACAATAATACTTCATAATGGAAAAATGGAGACAAGCCTCTGGCTTTGAAGACTTTGTAAACAGTTTCAAAACCTCTGACTGGTCTGAGCAGAGTAAAAAGTAATGAACAATTCTGAGAATCGCATATTGGCTCCACGTTCATTTTGGAGGTTAAGTTGGGTGTAAAGCTGCATGAATGTGACAAGATTCAATGTTCAAGTTGCTGGGGTGGAAGACTCAGGATAAAGCCATTAGCAGTGAGGATCCCTTGTAAGCCTTCTCTCTCTGAGTCATACAGATAAACATGACTAGGTCAAAATTGAGTACACGCTAGAGAGATTTTACTTTAAAATGATGGACACAGGAAGTGGCGACACGTTACACCATCAGTTGACCAATGTTGTAACTTCATCACTCAGTCAGGGACAGACAATCACATTTTAGGGCTGTTCTCTGCGATCCAACCAAAACCAATACGGGGAAGAAAACCTTAAATGCACACATAACACATAAACACAATTCAATTTTTTGCAGTAAATTCCAAAAGCAGCAAAGACACTCCAGTGAGACGGCACACATTCATCCACACTCAGAAAGAGAAGCCCTTCATCCTCCTCGTCATATTCAATAGACTGGAGTGATGGCGCGTGCATCTGTCAGGCAAGTTGCTCAGTCATGGGGTGAGGCAAATGCTTTCACTGGAAAAGTCAGAACTCAAACAGGGGGATCTAAATGAACAATCAGCTCAAGTGCCTCAGCACACTTAAAATGATGGACACTTCTCAAGATCAACCACATCCATTTGAATTTGTGAACGTCTGTGAGATTAAAGACGCTTGCAAATGCAGGAGCCCATCTACCCCTGTGTCCCACAGGAAGAGAGAGGCACAGAAAGCCTCAGAAGGAGACTAATGAGGCCCTCTGTGACGACAAAAAGGTCTTATTTTCTTCTTGTTTTGCTCTGCTATGACAGACGCTACGGATTTATACATACAAACACCATCATCCCTCTGCCTTCACCAGCACCTCTATCATTCAACATGGATCCTGCTTCTTATTCAAAATGTATAATATGAGCACAGATGGTCGAGCTTTCACATTTCTGAATCTTACATTTGGGCTTGGGAAGTCTCCAGTGGTTGGGTGATCCAAGGGAGTTCTCAGCAGTTTGTCCCCCAGGATAGAGATGAGATACTGGGCCATGACCTCCTGCTGTTCCTGGGAGCAATGGTTTTCCAATGACAAGATCACTGGGTAAGCAGACACCTGGCAAAAAATAATTGCGCCAGAAAAAAAAATCATGATGTAACCCTTATTTCCAACGATTAGTATCAAGCTGAATATACTTTTCAGCTCTCTTTACAGGGCTTAACATTTCCAGATACATCACAGAGAATGGCCTGAACTGTCTGAATCAAAGACTTGCATGTAAAGCATTGATATCTATGCTATTAATGAGAGTAAATTCAGCACAGTAGGGACTCCTGCAACTTACAGAGGCAAAATTGCGCACACTGAGTTAGATGCCTTGGACACCACTCCAGGAAGACACATGTCATGTAACATACTATTCAGTGTTACCTCGAAGGCATGTTGCTCCACAGTGGTGACGACATCCTTAAAGACTATCTTGGTGGTCAGGGTGTAGCCATGGTAGACCACAGGCTCCATATCTGGCCCATCCCAGCAGTCAATCTCCAGACAGCGACAGCCTTTCCTCAAAGCGCTGTGCCACACAAAGACACAAACACATGCATACATACAGACACACTGTGAGCTGTGGCAATGCTATGATAAGCCCCTATGATGTACTGTGAGAAATTGGAAGATGTAAGTGGGCGAACAGTTGAGGCAAAAACTTTTCCTTTCTCACAAATTCTTACAAGTCAAGCCATCATAACACCTCCCATACATATAACAGCTATTATATCAATACATGTGAATAATTAATAGTAAATATTTCAATGCAATAATTAATCTCACCAGTGCCTGTTACCACTGTTGAGTTTGCATTTCTATATACAAAAATACAGTCAGGTTTATGCAGTACAGTCTAAATAAGGTGTCATTCTCCCACAGTAGGGTGGGAGAAAATAATTAATATGACCATATGCTGCAATGGACTGATTTAAAGTTTCATCTTTCATTTACTTCAGAGATTTTAACTCTCAAACTCTTCTGCTCTCTGGGAATTCAGCCTTTTTCAGCCTAGACTGCTGTTTTACATTTCAATGATGACGCATTTGCATGCTGCTGCTGTTACGCAGCTGGTGCCAATGCATGCTGTCACACATTATGCCATCTCAGTAGTCACAGAAATATCATGATGATTGTCTTGTTTAAGTTGCACACTGCAGAGTTGATCCCTCACTTTTATTAAGAGTAAATATAGTTGTGGTTATATTGTGAGTGTTTCAGTATTTAGATAATATTTTGTATTGTTTAATTATGACTATTATCTCTTATTTTAATGTATGATTACATTTTTGTGTTTGATTGGACAGCTTCTGCATGGAAAAAGATATCTACAGGGATGTGATGTAATAGAAAATTCAGATATAAAATCATTACAAGCTATTGAACGGGCTTAAAGAAATTCAAGTTCAACATTCAAAATGGAAATGTTTTTTTGTTTGTTTTCTGTTTTTTTTTTTGTTTGTTTTTTACAAGAGTTGTAGTCTACAAGAAGATCAACACCGTTCTCATGTAATCAACAAAGACAACAAATAATTTAGTCAATCAGAGGCTGAGTAGGGTTGGTCCTCGTGAAATGAGGCTGTCTCATATCATGTCATGCTGGGAAGTGACTAGCATAGCTTAGCATAAAGACAAAATTCATAAATATGCCTACTAGTACCTCTAAAGCTCACTCATTAATGTGTATCTTGTTTGTCTAATTAACACTCAGTAAAATAGAAAAAAATAGTAAAATGTGTTGTTTCATTTCTTGATACCAAAGACGGTCACTGAGACTTGACATTACATCAAAGTTGTTAGGTATGGTACCTCAGACACAAACCAATGTTCACCAGCAGTGTGCCAGAGCAGATCAATAAACTGTTTGTCAAGAAAGTGAGTGAAAATTTGCTAAAACAGACTAAAAGAAAAAAGAGAGACAATGAAGGAAAATAACAGAGAGAACTGCAGTTTCTGGTGAACTCTGAATCTCAGTAGTCAGTTCATACATTGCTAGCTGGCTAACATTACAGTAGGTACATTATTTGGGGTGAATAAACACAAACTACACAAACTGCCAAACTGTCATATTTGCGTGAATAACATGCCTAGGTTCTCGGCAAGGCTATCTATTGCCATTTGAAAAACTTCCACTGCTTAGTGCCCCTGGTACACTATATACTGCTTCGTGCTGACATTGAAGGATCAAAAAGCGACACTGTTTTGTCGCCACAGGCCAGTTTTCCCCCCTTACCTTTTCTGACACCTCCTGCTTAAAACCCACAAAGATATATTACATCATAAGTATAGTAGGCTGTATTTTACATTATTTTATTGTTGTTTATTTAATTGTATTTCATACTTTTTGGATTATTGTCTGTATAGACATCTGGGCCTACAGTATCTACTGTACTGTGTATGTGCTTGTGCACGTGACCACATGTGTGAAGGTATGTGTAGGCTATATATGTACAGCAAAATGTGTTTTAAGACCAAAAAATATTGTGTATAATATTGTGTGTTTTCCTGGAGTTGAGTCTAAATAATTGTGTTTTAATCTATGTGAAGAATAGCTGAATATGAATGATTATCCTTACTGCCCCTTTTCTCTAAAATAACATTTGATGACAGTCAAACTATAACTAAGTATTTGGTGTAGAAAGATAATATTGGTATCACCATAAAGCTGGGACCTTCCGCTTTACAGACACATAGAAACTCAAAATGTGTCTCTAGGTCAAAGTGACTCAAAATGTTGGATCAGGTCACAAATGTGTTTGTACTGTTGATCTCTCCCCCCAAAAAATCACAGTTAAGATCTGAAGTCACTGTTTCTCATATTTACAAATGTCAAATGTTAAAATGTATTGTTAGGATACCCATTTTTAAAGCTGCATTTTTGGTTCAAGTTTCAGTGATTTATCAGTTATTGCATCTTTAAATTTCAACATACCTTGACATTCTATCTTTTACAAGATTATAGACTGCTGGTAACCCTGCGTTTATTTCTCAAGCACAGCAAATGGTTTCCTTTTTTTACTCTCCCAGTTGTAAACTAGTGGGATTTCTGAAAAAAAAAAATTTTTTACTCTCCTCTCCAGATGATTCTTTAATTATCTAAGTAAACCAGATCTTCCAGGCCACTGGGTTGGAGGGTTCCTTTCTACCAGCCTGCCAGGGCCATCAGCACTTTCAGGGGGGCCATAAATACAGCACTTCTGCTGCCATCAGCCCCTTTTGTAATCACCTCCATTGTCACATAAAGGGACCACAGCAATTTCACTGTCTGCCTCAGCACATGAGTGGGTCAATGAAATGAAAGGAGAGCATCCAGATAACACGTAGTTCTGGAGGAGACTTAAGAGAGAGGACACTAATGTACTGCACTGAGGGGCATTTTAGTCATGTATCAGAGAAATATAGCGCTTAAATGGGCTCTATCAAATTTTGATCTAAATAATACTTATTATTAATTAAATATACAGGTGCTGTATAGTATTTGTTGATTTCTTTTCTGAGATTGGAGCAAATTTCTTTGGCACTGCATCCTGATCACCAGAAGGACACAAGATGTACTATATATACTCTACTTCCCTACCAAACATAGGCATCCAGATGGCTTTTGCCTACTAGCTGATCTCCTGTCAGGTAGGTGTTGTGCGATGAGGAGATGAAGTAACTGGTGAGAGGCTGGTCCATGTTTTGGTATACAGATGTGTGGGCCTGGTTGAACACACAGCAGTCTTTGGACTCCATGTACCTGAAGAAGCCTTCAAATGTCATGCACCTGCTTTCTCTGGCTGGAAGAGGAAGTTAAGTCACAGTCAAAATCAGAATAAAATCTTGACTAAGAGCAAGGAAGTTTAAAAAGAGTACTACCAGTTCAAGTAGAGGTGACTATAGCGTTGCCTAATTAAAACAAATCAAATTGATGGATCTGATCTTTATGTTTTCAAAAGGCTCAGATGACACAATTCAAACTATTGAAAAATTGATGATATGAATGTGATTTCATCTATAGTGAAGGATAACTTCAGTAAATTATTTTTAGTCAAAGTGAAAGTGACATTATAGTGACAGTTATAGATTTTTGGAAATATGCTTCTTTGACTTTTTGCTTAGACTTAGATCAATACCTCTCTCATGTCTGTGCGTCAGTCATGGAGCTAGAGTTGGGAGGAGGTTAGCTCCCGGCTCTAACCAAACTTCCCCCTTAAACATGGATGTATTAGTGGAACTGGATACTGGACTCAAAGATGGTGCCTATTCACTCAAATGTATATTGTTCACCTGGATCATAAGCCACATAAGATTTGTAGCTTCCCAGTTTGCTTCTGCTGTGGTGCTTCTCCTGCTGGCCACATCTGTTCATGCTCAGCCCGTAGACTTTACATTGAGATGATAAAATCACTTTTTCCAGGCTCAGGGAAAGTTTTATAACTATAAAACCTTCATGGATTAAAAAAAAATCATAAAACAAAGAGTAATAATTTACCTTGTTTGTAGTTTGAGGTGCTTTTTGAGCCAAAGGAGATTTTTTTTGCTGCAATACCATGAGTGGCCACTGTGGAACATTTGGCAGCAAGGGAGAGTGATGGCACTATATCCAGCTGCTCTTAATACATCCATGCTCATAAAATGATGCCTGGACAGGCTAGTTATATTATGCTAAGCTAATCTAATTGCCTTGTGGCTCCTGCTCCCTGCTTACTTTTATCATTAGTTTTTGATGTGCATTAAACCACAAAGCTGAATAATCAGTGCAAACACTACATTTATTTTATAATAAAAAGTCAAAAGTGAAAAATTGTGTACAAAAAAAACCCCTTAAAGGATACACTTTGTCTGACTTCCAAATAACTTGATACAAAACATCTAATCACTGAACTAAAAATATTGTTGCTTGTGCTGCTAACGGCAAGCTGGATCTCAACAGCTGCTTTTACATTTTGGTTTCATTTTCAGATTCTGGGTCAATTCTGGATAAATCTCCCCCTAATCTCTGTGCTGAGCTTGGAGAGGACGTCAGAGCCTCGACACCAAATATCAACACTGAACTTTCTATGTATTCACTTTCCTTGTTTTGCTGTTTGCAATGGTGTGACTTAGCTGGGAGTACACTGGGCTCTAGGCAACATATGAACTACTTGTCCAGTGATGTGTCGGACTCTTCCATTTTCATTTTATCATTTTAACCACACGCCTCTGGGCTTGAAGCAAATTACTTTGTCAGTGAGGCACCAAGGGAGCTGAGGCCTTGACTTCTGTTATAACTAAATTAGCATCATTACTTAACAGAGCAGAGTTTCACAGAGACCTTAAACAATAGTATTTTTTTTACCTATCATAATGAGCATCAAGCAGTCAAGGCACACAGCTCTCTCTTTACTCACCTGTCTCCTCAATCTCATATCTGTCAATCAAACTCTCTGCTGTCTCTTCATTTGTTCTGATTTCCATCTGCTCCTTATGGAGGAACCTGAGGAGGGCACAGGCAGGCAAAGTTGTCTTGCCCAAAGCGCAGCATTGGTAGATTTTCTGGATTTCTTCTCTCCTGGAGGCGGGGGCCTTGCTTTTCCTCATTGTGTCCTGCACACAATCATTTCAAGCCTGTTAATCCCTTGTAGTTGATCTTGGAAAGTTATTCTGCATTTTAAGAACCTTCAGACTCGTATGAAATTAACATATGAGGCTAATAGTCATTTAATAAAGCAGCATGAATTATATGTTGAATGTAGGTCAAGTCTATTCTTTACATTTGTCATCTTCTAGATATTTTACACACAGTGTTTCAAAGCCTCAGCTCATCAGTAGCTCTCTAAAAATATACAGGAAATGGTGAATAGACATGTCAACTCAGAGATGTAGCTCAGCATTTACACGAGCTCACGGTTAAAATCCTGCCTTTTTTACACTCTGCATCTGAGAGAATAAAAGAGAAGTCGGGGTGTTCACTCGGCACAAAGTTGTCCCATCCTCTCCTCCACCCTCTCCCTGCCTCCCCTCTCTATATCTCTTACATCCATCAAATACTAAAGCAACGTCTGTGTGACTTTCTCATTTTTAGTCCCTCTCCTCTCTATGTCATTCCTCAGTCGGTGAGACAAAAGTGTCTGTGACTTTCTCTGGCTTTGTGTGTCTCTCTCGCTCCATGCCTTTCATCTCTCTGTTCTTGCAGCCCTCCA